>NW_012117755.1:1976457-1978899 GCF_000951035.1 Colobus angolensis palliatus | reverse complement strand
TACCTTAAATTCATATTGGTGCTTAATAAATATAGTATAGCAAGAAACTTAGCTGTATGGCCAAATACAATAAAGAAAAAGACACTCAAAATACACTCACTTTTGCTTGCTAACTTGTATTTAACTTCCTTAAACAAAATCTCAAACCCAAATTTTGACAACTTTGGCATTTGCATAAAGGAACTTTAAATAAAAATGAGATTTACCAATGAATCCAGGAGCTAGTTTTTTGAAAAGATTAAAAAAACAGATAGACCACTAATCAGACTAATAAAGAAGAAAAGAGAAAAGAATCAAATAGACACAATAAAAAATGATAAATGGGATATCACCACTGATCCCACAGAAATACAAACTACCATCAGAGATTACTATAAACACAAATAAACTAGAAAATCTAGAAGAAATGGATAAAAACCTGGACACATACACTCTCCCAAGACTAAACCAGGAAGAAGTTGAATCTCTGAATAGACCAATAACAAGTTCTGAAATTGAGGCAGTAATTAATAGCCTACCAACCAAAAAAAAAAAAAAAAAGCCCAGGACCAGACAGAGTCACAGCTGAATTCTACCAGAGGTACAAAGAGGAGCTGGTACCATTCCTTCTAAGACTATTCCAAGCAATAGAAAAAAAAAAAGGGACTCCTCCCCAACTCTTTTTATGAGGACAGCAGCATCCTGATACCAAAACCCGGCACAGACACAACAACAAAAAAAGAAAATGCTCAATAAAATACTGACAAACCAAATCCAGTAGCACATTAAAAAGCATATCCACCACAATCGAGTAGACTTCATTCCTGTGATGCAAGGCTGGTTCAACATACACAAATCAACAAATGTAATCCATCACATAAACAGAACCAATGACAAAAAAACACACATGATTATCTCAATAGACGCAGAAAAGGCCTTCAATAAAAGTTAACACCCCTTCATATTAAAAACACTCAATAAACTAGTTATTGATGGAACAAATCTCAAAATATTAACAGCTATTTATGACAAACCCACAGCCAGTATCATACTGAATGGGCAAAAGCTGGAAGCATTCCCTTTGAAAACTGGCACAAGACAAGGATGCCCTCTCTCACCACTCCTATTCAACATAGTATTGGAAGTTCTGGCCAGGGCAATCAGGCAAGAGAAAGAAATAAAGATATTCAAACAGGAAGATAGGAAGTCAAATTGTCTCTGTTTGCAGATGACATGATTGTATATTTAGAAAACACCATCATCTCAGCCCAAAGACTCTTTAAGCTGATAAGCAACTTCAGCAAAGTCTCAGGATACAAAATCAGTGTGCAAAAATCACAAGCATTCCTATACACCAATAACAGACAAAGAGAGAGCCAAATAATGAGAGAACTCCTATTTAAAATCGCTACAAAGAGAATAAAATATCTAGGAATACAGCTTACCAGGGAAGTGAAGGACCTCTTCAAGGAGAATGACAAACAACTGCTCAAGGAAATAAGAGAGGACCCAAATAAACGGAAAAACATTCCATGCTTATGGAAAGGAAGAATCAATATCATGAAAGTGGCCATAGTGCTCAAAGCAATTTATAGATTCAATGCTACTTCCATCAACCTACCATTGACTTTCTTCACAGAAAGAGAACAAACTACTTTACATTTCATATGGAACCAAAAAAGAGTCCCTATAGCCAAGACAATCCTAAGCAAGAATAACAAAGCTGGAGGCATCACGCTATCTGACTTCAAACTATACTACAAGGCTACCATAACCAAAACAGATAGGTACTGGTAGCAAAACAGATATATAGGCCAATGGAACAGAACAGAGGCCTCAGAAATAACACCACACATTTACAACCATCTGATCTTTGACAAACCTGACAAAAACAAGCAATGGGGAACGGATTCCCTATTTAATAAATGGTGCTGGGAAAACTGGCTAGCCATATGCAGAGAACGGAAACTGGACCCCTTTCTTAAACCTTATACAAAAATTAACTCATGATGGATTAAAGACTTCAACCTAAGACCTAAAACCATAAAAACTCTAGAAGAAAACCTAGGCAATGCCATTCAGGACACAGGCATGGGCAAAAACTTCATGACTAAAACACCAAAAGCAAAGGCAAAGAAAAGCCAAAATTGACAAATGGGATCTAATTAAACTAAAGAGCTCTGCACAGCTAAAGAAACTATCATCAGAGTGAAGAGGCAATCTACAGAATGGGAGAAAATTTTTGCAATCTACCCATCTGACAAAGAGCTAATATCCAGAATCTATAAAGAACTTAAACAAATTTACAAGAAAAAAACAACCCCATCAGAAAGCGGGCAAAGGATATGAACAGACACTTCTCAAAAGAAGACATGTATGAGGCCAACAAACATATGAAAAAAAGCTCACCATCACTGGTCATTAGAGATATGCATCAAAGAGTCTCCAACTCCCAGCGCAAAG
>NW_012117755.1:1969330-1970357 GCF_000951035.1 Colobus angolensis palliatus | reverse complement strand
TAAAAAGTCAGGAAACAACAGATGCTGGAGGGGATGTGCAGAAATAGGAATGCTTTTACACGGTTGGTGGGAGGGTAAATTAGTTCCACCATTGTGTAAGACAGTGTGCCAATTTCTCAAGGATCTAGAACCAGAAATACCATTTGACCCAGCAATCCCATTACTGGATATATACCCAAGGGATTATAAATCAACCTACTATAATCACACACGAACACATATGTTTATTGCAGCACTGTCCACAATAGCAAAGAATTGGAACCAACCCAAATGTCCATCAATGATACACTGGATAAAGAAAATTGACACATATACACCATGGAATACTATACAGCCATAAAAAAGAATGAGTTTGTGTCCTTTGCAGGAACATGGATGAAACGAGAAACCATCATTCTCAGCAAACTAACACAGGAACAGAATATCAAACACCACATGTTCTCACTGGTAAGTGGGAGTTGAACAATGAAAACATATGGGCACAGGGAGGGGAACATCACACACTGGGGCCTGTCGCGGGGTTGGGGGCAGGGGTAGGGATAGCATTAGGAGAAATACCTAATGTAGATGACGGGTTGATGGGTGCAGCAAACCACCATGGAACATGTATACCTATGTAACAAACCTGCACGTTCTGTACCTGTATCCCATAACTTAAGTATAATTTTAAAAAAGAAAAAAATCACTCAGTGACACTGCATAAATTGAAAATGAAATTTACTTAAAGATAATAATTCATGCTCTAAGACCAGAATTCTGTGTCTCAGCGAATAAGATCCAGTATTAATCACAGTCCTAAACCAGGGCTTAAAGAACGTAGGCAGCACACGGTACTCTGGCTTCTCATCTGTTAAGCTTTCCTCCACTTGACCTCATGTGTCTGCCATAGATTATTATATACCGATTTAATAAATATTCTTCAGAATCAAATAGACACAATAAAAAATGATAAAGGGGATATCACCACCGACCCCACAGAAATACAAACTACCATCAGAGAATACTATAAGCACCTCTACGCAAATAA
>NW_012117755.1:1925124-1966547 GCF_000951035.1 Colobus angolensis palliatus | reverse complement strand
GCACAAGTATACATATGTAACAAACCTGCACGTTATGCACATGTACCCTAGAACTTAAAGTATAATAATAAAAAAATAAATAAATAAAAAACAAATAAAAAAATATTCTTCAGAACACTAAACTAAAAACCATTTTTACCTATCTTTCAATGAAAATGTCTTTTAGAAGAAGTTATGTGGCATCTATTTAAATTGCCAATTTTTCTGGTAACCATCCTTTTACTCTCTGTGTACAAGAGTTAAATTTTTAAAAAATTTTTAGATCCCAAAATAAGTGATACTTATAATTCTATATCTGGTTCTAGAAATCATTTTTTACAAACTTTTTAATAATGAAACTTTTATTAACCTGACTGAAATACTCTTCAAAGAAACATTAGCCATTGAACTGCAGGTTGAGAATGCTCTAATAATATGCATATTGTGATTATTTTCAAGATTGTCACAAATAAGCCATAGAGCAATCAGGGTCAATCCACGGAAATAATCCCTCGATGCTCAGCCATGGTATGAACAAATTTTCTAGAACACTTAGAAATATTAAAATTCTTATGGTTGAACATAATCAATAAAAAGGTATAGTTTATTACTTTAGAAAAATCTGAATGAGAAAAATCATTCCTACCCTAAACTACTGATAATTAAGTAATCTTTTAAAAATTTTTTCTTTCCATTATAAATTAGAATACCTGTAATTTCTAAAATGCTTCAGCTACATGTTATAAAGTGTAAAAGGTTGTTATACATTAAATATATTTAATGATGACAGATCTATGGAAGGATTTACTATCTTGATACATACTGTCCAGTTATCATAGATAACAGATATTAAGTGGTACAGATCAACTGACTAGAGAAAACTAAGAGTTGATCCTGTAATTTTCATGAGAAATAGACATACTCCAAAGTAACTTTTTGACACCACTGGGAAACTGTGAACTCATTTTCTAGAAAATTCCATTTTATTAAGTTTGAATATTCTCATTTATTATAGCTATCTGATATACACAATAATGTTTAATATATAGACTTTTGTAATTTTCATATACAAGAAACTACCACAAACTGAATCAAAAGAGAACCAGACATTTGGAGATCTAGTTTACTATCTACTCCTTAAAAGTATAGCACTCCTATTGAAACAGTCACACAAATCTATAATGAGTAAACTACATCCATTGAATGACTTTCAGTTTGGTTTAATAAAAATTTCAGACAGCTATTTAAAAATCAGTGTAATTAGAAATATGTTTATTTTCTCTTCTTTATGCAAAATCCATGTACTCATTCAGATTAATCCTTTTCATTTGAATTTCATTAACTCTGCCTTGAATAATTATATCCTTCTGAGTTCTGATGTGTACAAATCCTGTCTAACCTTTTGAAAATCAACTTGCCTTTGTTAATGTTCTTTACCACCTTATATCATTATAGATACTCATGCATCATTAGCAAGGCAATGCTATAATCTGACTAATTCACTTTATTTCTTTGTGTTTATTTTCATTTTTAGCTATATATACCCAAAATAATACACTAGCCTCATTTTTTAGAAACAAAAAGATATGTGAAAGAAACCATAAAATGCCTATTTTTATTTAAAAAAGAAAAGTTCAATCAATGCTTAATGATTCTTATAGAACAAAAGGATGATTTGTATGATCTAAACTTGAAGTCAAAACAGTTTTGAGATTTTGAGCTGTGTAAGTAGCCACAGGTATCACTCAGAATGCTTTAAATAAACTTTCACTTATCTGAAACTTTAGTTATCACATTCTTTTCATTACATAAAATTTGTTTCTTGGAGGGCCATAACTGCATAGGATAAAAGCAATCCTGTTTTGAAACAAATAGTGCATTATGTCTAGGTTTTTAAACAACATGTTTTCCTCCATGATTTAAAAGACTTCTCTCTCCTTTAAATGCATTGAGGTTACTGACCCATTTATGAGTTATGAGGTCAAAGAAACTCAAGAAGAAAAATGTACTATATGACATATTGTTACGACATATGCCACAAAAATAACTACATATCTTATAAAAATATGGCACATGAAAAATATATCAATGCATCAAAAGTCTAACAAACAAAAATAGACTATTACCTTGACCAAAAACAAGAAAATAGTGATGGAGCCATTTTTTAAAATTTCATTGGTGTTAATGAAGATGAAGATAAGCAAATCCTCAAAGTAAGAAGATTTATTAATGATTTACTGTGAGCTATAATATGAAAATCTATGAGCCATAATATGAAAGTATGTCAGTTTATATCTGATTATCTTTCCTCGAAAGGACATTCTTAAATATTATGGATTATTTAAAAGTAATAACACAATGATATGTAAATCCAAAACAGGACTGCAGGCTTTAAGTAGGTTCTGATGGGCCATAAATGGAAAGACTTAAGTTTTCTTAGACAAGTAGCTCTGTTAGCCTCACAAGTCTTCAGAGAAAGACAAGTTTCCTTCTAGGAATCATTACAGTAATAAAGAAAGTTGAGGGATTTTTTATTTATTTTCCCTGGATAATTATAATAGACATTATAAGCATAAAAATGCAAATCACAATAAAAGTTGGCAAAAATATTGCATCAGTCCAGAGTGATTAAAAAACCCTCAAACAATAAAGCATACAAACAAAAGAATATGATGCTGATGAGATGGGTATGGTTTATAATCTGCATTGTCACTGTTTTGGATACATATAATGGTATGACAGTAACAGCATTCTGACAGTACTTCATTTTGTATGTTTTAGTCAAGTCACTGGGTAAAAAGACCTGGAATAATCAATCTAATGAGTCTAAGCATATTGGTTATGACCCTGCATAGAGAAAACAGCAATGAGAGAGTGTTTGCTCTTATGTGATCTCCCCCTTCCTATTGCATCATCTATAAAATTGTTTATGTGAAGCTATGTAACCAAAAAAAGGGCATGTCCACCTCAGAATAATTATTAAGAATTGATCAACAATATAATTTATCCCCTTTTTTAAAAAAGAATAAAACTCACTAAAATACATAAAATAATCAAGGTAAAATATGAAAGAAAATCATCCTTTATACCTATATTATTTTTCTAAAATTAGAATAAATTTTTAAAGCAGGGCAGGCTGTCAGTGAAAAAGATATGCAGATGATGCTGGATTTGCCAGTCTTTAAATACACCCTACTTCTAGAAGGCCAGGTATAAATAGCATCCTATATAAAAGGTCTGGACAGACCTGCTCATTGACCTGCCTCATGTTGATTCTTACTTCCTACACCATGAAATTTACCTAATTCCTCAGGGCCAAGCTCAATTACTATATAATTAAGCTGATAAACTGAATCTGGAAAATGTGTTAATGCCTTATAGTGGTTTAAAATATTTTCTTTCAAAGGACAACATTTGCATTTTTATAAAGGTTTTCAAAGAATTAACATAAATTAGTAACTTGATAAAATTTCAGTCACTAAGTATGGCCTGTGAAAGAAGAGAGAGAAAACGGCTTTGTTTGCCACCATGATAAGCATCAATATATAAGCACCAACAATCATGGCCTGCCTTGTAAAACCATCTCCAAAAAATAACCTATGAATTAATAGATAAGGTTATATACCCTAGCCAACTTATAAGGCAGCAAACAATAAATGCAGCAAAGACTCATGCCTAGTATCTAGCATACAGTATGTTATCAAAAATATCTGTTGGATAAATTAATGAAGAAACCAGTATCAACTTAACAGGATAATTATAAGATAGACATGTGGCTAGAATTGCCAGGATCTACATTTATAATATAATTTATATTTAGGAATATTCAGAATTCAAACAGGAATATTTTCCTCATTTCATAATGCAATCTTTATTGTCATAGATTTAAACGGCATATCTGATTTCACTATGTCACATTTCTCCAATTCATAGCACATTAGCTACATGCTACTGTACATGCATGTTTAGGTTCTTAAGTTGTCTTTTAGGTATTAATGTAACTCATTATACATGAATACAAACATAAGCAATTATTTGAGGTAATGATACATAGACAATATTAGCATATACTAATTTTAGCTTCTTCATGGGTGTCACAATGTCTATTAGCAAATTGAAGGCTATGAGAAGACTCATATTAAAAAATCATTTTAATCTTTGATAACTCTTCCCAAACTCTTCTCATAAAAGTTTTCCTTTATATATCCAGTAGATATTTTTTATTGTAAGCTATTCCAAAATGTCAGCTTGGGAATACTTGTTATAGCAATCTTTTTTATGTTGACAAGCAAATTGAACCCTCCCTCCACCCCACACACATACCTATACTTAATTCAGTGTGAAAATAAAAATAACACAAGAAAAAATAAGTATGGAAATACCTTAAATTCTGCAGTTCTATTTCACACTACTATATCACTTTTAACTTCTGTTGCCTTGTGGATCTGTCAACTTGAGTAGATTTTTCAGAATAAACTCACACTTTTATTTCTATACTACATTTATCACACCCCTCAGAAAATGTAAACACTATCTCTAGATTAATGTGGCAACTCAGTATCTATGTCTAAATATGCATGTGTCATAATTATGTTTTTCAATAAAGTATTCTCTTTATTAGAAATGTGAGTGACAGTAAAGATGCCTATAATTACACTATCCAGTATGGTAGTCATTAACTACACTTGACTAAAGAAATGTAAATCTAAATTATTTAAAAGGAAATACAATTAAAAATTTAGTACATCTGTTTTTACTAGCCGTGTTTTAAGTTCTCAGTAGCCTCAATAGCTACTTTATTGGACAGTGTAGATATAGAACATTGCCATCATCTCAGAAAGTTCTATTGGACAGTGCTAATCTACAGAATAATACATTTTATTTATAGATAAGGTTAATACCAAAGTATGTTCTGTAATGGTTTTATTATTCTACTCAGTCTGTATCCAAAGGGCTGTCTAGTACTTAATGTGTTTAAAATTACCTAATGGGCACTCAATTAATATTCTTTTATAATTGCAATCATAAAAGAAACATTTCTTTTTCAAATTGCTTATTAAAAATACAACAATGTGTTCTATTTTAAACAATGTGAAAACGAAGATTATATGAATAATTCTAATGCTAGTATTATATCTATCAGAAAATATTTGTAGCCTAGTTTTCTCACAAAGGTAATTTTGACAGGCTACTAAATCCAAATTAAAATGTCACTACTTAAATAAAAATAGACATAAACTGGCATTAATAGTGAAAAAATAAGAGACTTAGAGAATAGATCTAGGATACCTATTAAGCAACTATAAGTACCAGAATGAGAAAAGAGAAGAGATGGAAGATTTGTAATAATTAAAACGATCATAATAGAAAATTTTCCAGAGCTAAAGAAGTTATTAATATTAATTGGTTATTTAAAATATTACCCAAGTGCAAAAAAGAATTAAAGAATAAACGGTGGCTCACAACTGTAATCCCAAGCACTTTAGGAGGCTGAGGTGAGAAGATTACTTGATTCCAGGAGTTCAAGACCAGGCTGGGCAACACAGTGAGACACCATCTCTCCAAAAATGTTTTAAAAATTAGCCAGTCATGGTATTGATTGCCTGCAGTCCCAGCCACTCAGGAGGCTGAGGCAAAAGGATCTCTTGAGCCTAGGAGTTGGAGGCTGCAGTGAGCTATGATTGCATCGCTGCACTCCAGCTTGGGCAATAGCAGGACCCTGTCTCAAAAATAAAATAAAATAAAATAAAATAAAGTAAAATAAAATAAAAAATAGGGACACATATTTAGAAACATTTAGAATTATATCTTAATGAAATTTCTGTGCTTCAGTGGGTGGGGCAGAGAGCATCCTTAGAGTTTGAGAGAAAGAAAAAAGGTTAAATACAAATAAGTATTTGGACTAGAAGCAGACTTTACGCTGGAAACAACAGTAGCTTGAAGACAGCTGAAACAAGAAAACAATGGAAAATGGAAGACAATTGTTCATAACCTACAGAGACTACTAAAAAAAGAGGAGAGATATTGAAGAATGTTACTATCCAATAAATCCATCACGATGACTGCCAAGTAAAGATCATTTCGAAAATGCAAGGTTTACCAAGTTTACATCCTTTATGTTTTTATGAGAACATTTCTCATGTGTTCCAACCAAATTAAAAACGAAGTACAGTTGGCCCTCTGTATCCATGGGTTCCACATTTGTGGATTTAACCAACCATGGATCAAGCATATTTGCAAAAATACATGGATGGCTGTGTCTGCACTGAACATGTACAAACATTTTTATTGCCATTATTCCCTAAACAATACTGCATAACAACTATTTACATAGCATTTACATTGTATTGGGTACTATAATCTAGAGATGATTTGAAGTGCTCAGGAGGGTGTCCATAGTTACATGCAAACACTATGCCATTTTGTATAAATAATTTGAGTGTTCTTGAATTTTGATATCTGTGGGGCGGTCCTGAAACCAGTGCCCCACAGACACTGAAGGATGATTGTATAATAAAGATTTCAAAGCAAAGAGAAATAAAGGGTACAAAAGAAAACAGTGATAGGAAATAAACCTTGTGTGGTTTTTGGTCATATTTTATGAAGTGATAGTGTAATTTAAGTAATAACATGACATCTTGAACTAGATATGTGATACTACAAGTGAAAACAATACTTGTCAGGAACTAAACTTCTAAATTATTTGTTTTTAAAGGATTTTGCCTTTGATTGAAAATAATGAGGAGTTGACTAAGTAAATCATCTTGGTGATGAGGGCATTGTTCTTATTTAATTTTGGCGCAACACTACAGAAATATAGGCATAAAATTGTTGTTCAAAATAGGAAACAGCACTAATAAAATGCAAGTACAAAGTGTAACTTATAAATAACCTATAAGTGCGGGAAGAGATGCAGTAGAGTGCAGTGAAGAAGATGATGAATTATGAAATTATAGACAAGGGATAAGAGTAAATAAAATGATAAAATAATGACCATCAATATGACAAGGAATTAAAACAGATACACAGTTATAAGAGTTATAACAAAAACGAAGTTGGTTAAAATGTCTCATCTAAAGATGAAATATCTATCATTCTATTTTATATGTTCACAAGATCAAGCACGAATTAGTAAGAACATGTGATATTTGTCTTTATAGATATCAGAGGCTGGGAAGAGTGCAGGTGGGCGGAATGAGTGAAGAGAGATTGGTTACTGGGTACAAACACACAGTTGCATAGAAAGAGTAAGTGTTAATGTTTGACAGAAGAGTAGGGTGACTATAATCAACAACAATGTATTGTATATTTCCAAATACCTAAAGAGAGGACTTGAACTACTCCCAACACATAGAAATGATAAATACTTGAGATGATGGATACCCTAAGTATCCTGACTTAATCATTATACATTCTATGCATGTAACAAAATATTACATGTACCCTACAAAGATGTAAAAATATTTGTATAAATAAAAAGACAAAATACTCTAGTTTAAAATGCACACTCCATCTATAGGCTGTTTACAAGAAACATAAAAATACAAAGTCACAATGCTGCGTTAATGACAGGTGATTTAGAAAATCATTTTTTAAAAAGTGAAAGTCAAAATAATAGTATTAAATGAAGTATAGTTCAAGGCCAAAAAGCACTAAATGTGCCTCAGAGAACGCTTGTAATGATAAAAAGCACACTTTCTCCCAAAGTACAGCAGTCATTAATTGCTATGCCCCAAACATTTGGCTGCATTCTACATAAGGTAAAAATTACTAGAAATAAAACGACAGTGTGACACAATCATAGCTGTAGCTGGTACCTTACACACACCTCTTCCATCATTTGTTACATTAAAATAGACAAAAAAATAAAAAGAATAGAGGTGCTTTTAAACCGACAAGCTAAATTTAATCCGTATTTTGTGGACACTGGAGAAAGCATATTCTCCTATTTTACTGGGACATTAAAAAAATATACATAGAGGAAATTTTTAAAAGGATCAAACATAAAGATTTGACAGACTACCTTTTCTAATCAAAATATAATAATCTAGAAATGTAGAATAATAATAGAATACATTTTGATTCATCTTGTAAGACTTGCACAAAGAAAGTATAAGATCTATATACATGACCTGGGAACATGTTTCTAATTGACTATTTAAAATAATACACAGAATAAAGCAATATTTTTTAAAAACTAAAATATATGTATATATACTATTCATTGGTAAGAATGCATAGTATATGGAATATAGCACAAAGAGATAAGACTAAACTGTAGACTTTTTTTTTTTTTTTTGCCTCAGTGGGGGAAGAATCTGCAGAAGGAAGAAATGAAGAGTCAAGTTTCCTTAATCTACCTTTGTATTAATTGAACTATTAAACTAATACCATAATACATTTAAAATAATCATACAGAGCTCTGAACTAGGACCGAAGGGTAGACACAAAAAGACACAGATTTCAGGGCAAATACAGTCTTTATATAACATATTTATCAGCAGGCATGGCCCTTTCTAACTGACTTCATTGTTCATAATAGACTTCACTTCTACTCAAGCTGTAGGCAGGCATGTACTACTAATTGGCTCCCAATATTATGGAAGCATAGACTAAGACAAAATTCATAAGGGAGAATGAAAGCATTTTGAAACAGTTTCACATCACCATCTAAAACAGTATCGGTGCCCCTCACTGCATACCCAATTGACAGACGAGTTGTGGCAAAGACTGGTGGCTGCGGTTGCCCATGAAGTAAAGAGAATTATTTTTAGGTGCCTGAGATTCTTAGAGATGAGGAAATTTAACAGCCAATGGCTAATAGCACTCTTATGTGAAAGCATCCAATATTCCATATATTTTAACTGATCTTAAGTACTCTTTTTTATGTTTTATTTTTTTTTTTGAGATGGAGTCTCGCTCTGTTGCCCAGGCTGGAGTGCAATGGCACAATCTTGGCTCACTGCAATCTACACTTCCCGGGTTCAATTTATAAGCAACTAATTAAATAAGCATTACTAATGAGAAAAATACTCAAGCCAAAGTAAATATTTAGCTAAGGATATCATAATCCATAAAAATGGAGCTTTTTGTTTGCATCTGAAATGACTGCTTCAAATCTCCTCATGTATTTGAAGCCAATTTGCTAAGCTGAAAAGTTTTCCTCTTTGGCCTGACACATTAGACCATCTTTATTTACATGTCCTTAACTTGAAGGGACACTAACGATGCTGTGATATATTGATAATAGTATTTACAAAATTATTTGACCTAATTCCAAATAACAAGTTTGAGAATTACCCTGCATTCTATTCTTTGAAATATTCACAAGGATTTAATGTACCTGCAATAAAAAGCAGGTAGTTAAAAACACAACTTTAGGAACTCGACTAAAAGATGGAGAATAACCTACAAAAATCATCTTGATGAGTTCAGAGGGCATTTTTTTCAAAGCCAAAGGGCATATTTTGCAAAGTAACTTCATAGATGTAAATAGCATATAACATATAGCATAGCTACATAAATAAGCATATGTGTAACATATATGAATACATTTATTTGTGCCTATGCACTCTCAGATGTAAACATAGAGATGTAAGTCAGCCGGCAGCAGTGGTATGTGATTCAGGAAGCTAATATGCCATATGGCATTATGTATTAAACACTTTTGCACGTAGCAGGTAAGATAATAAAGATTCTCGGGCTGGGCGCCATGGCTCACACCTGTAATCCAAGCACTTTGGGAGGTCGAGGCAGGCAGATCATTTGAGGTCAGGAGTTCGAGACCAGCCTGGCCAGCATGGTGAAACCCTGTCTGCATTAAAAAAAAATACAAAAGTTAGCCAAGCATGGTGGCGGGCACCTGTAATCCCAGCAACCCAGGAGGCTGAGGCAGGAGAATCACTTGAACCTGGGAGGTAGAGGTTGCAGTGAGCTGAGATCATGCCACTGCACTCCAGCCTGGGTGACAGGGTGAGAATCTGTCTCAAAAAAAAAAAAAAAAAAAAATCTTCACCTAACTCTATGAATAAACTATAAACACTAATTATTTGTTCTGTTTCCCTTCCTCCATCCCTCCCTCTCTCATCTGTGTTGACCTGTGCTAAATTGTTTCCCTACACCATGTGTCCCTACATATAGGTTCTTTTTCACCTTACTACCAGGCTGCAGCTATTATCTCCTGTTTCAGTCATTTATTCCTTCTGTCCCATTTTGGCTTCAAAGCTACGAGGGGCAAAAAAACAAGATAATTAAGTTTATTAGAATCACCTCTTTAATCAGAGCAAAATTAAAAAAAAAAAACTCCAAAAAAGAATTTGCAAATTCATTTCATAATGAAATATAAGTCAGCTTTGAACTTCATGAATCTTAAAAAATAAATTTTGGGAATCCAGAGGCCTTTTGTTTTACTCCGTTCCTGATTCCTGGCTGTGTTGCAGGTAAATTAAAATGATGTCCATCTGACCTCTGAATAAATGAAGTGCCACTGTGTGTATAGAAACTGTTGTATTTAATGTTATTTTCCCAAAATAATATAGTTTGCCAGGTTATAACTTTGCCAAATATAATAATCACTGAACAAAACCATTTTTCTCTTACTAAAGATTATGCTCAGTTCTTTTCTAAAAGTTTTGAGAATTTAATGACACCTTAGGCTTAATGTACTCTACTTTACAATCAAGGTAGTTTCTCCTAAAATAGCTTGTTCCCTGTCAATGTTCCAGGAAATAATAGTCATTGTATCATCCCATGGCAAGGATTCCAATATAAAATTGTACTGTCCTGTCCAGTGAATTTATAAGCTTTAACTCTAAAATATCATATTCACACAATCAATTTTCTCTCCATTTTAGATCATATATTTTGAAGAGGTAATTGAGAACTTGGATATATCTGTTCCTCCCCACAATCTCCCTGTAAAAGCAGCTACAAGAGAAATAAAGTATTTTACTAAATAAAAAAAAAACTTTTTTTCACTTCTCAAAACTTTTCAGAATACAGATTTCATTTACTTATTTTGTATCCAAATTATTTTTTTAAATAATAATTAACTAAAATGATGAACGTTAGAGTCTTGTCAATCACAAATAATTATGTTAATTATTAGTCCTTATGATTACTGGGAAATGAAGAATGTAAAAAAAGCATGCATAATAACATTAATGCATTGTATTTAAGTTTTTGATCTTGATGCATTGCTTTCAATTATGAAAAGGACAGAAAATATAATACTTCTGTTTTGAAGTAATTTATTTTTGGATTCCAAATATCATCAATAAATGATTCTACTGTGAGTTCTTTTTAACACTGAAACAAACAAAAATAGATTCAAATACAGAGGATAAAAATATTTGTACACAAGCAGTACCATTTTTGTACCTTCATTATTTGTAAGTGTTAACATTGAACAATATTAGACAAATGTTGTGATACCCTAATTCTACTATTTTTGTGTGTTTTTTCTTGTTTTTGCTCCTCACATGTGACAAAATAAATTCAAGAATG
The DNA here is from genome assembly GCF_000951035.1 of Colobus angolensis palliatus. Lineage (NCBI taxonomy): Eukaryota > Metazoa > Chordata > Mammalia > Primates > Cercopithecidae > Colobus > Colobus angolensis. The sequence goes on along the minus strand of NW_012117755.1, from coordinate 1,955,063 downwards.
TTATTTCAGTGGATACTTGTTATAGGGCCAGGACTGCTTGCCCAATAGGCCATACAAATAGGAGGTGACGGGTTTCATGCTTTCTCTTCCTCATTCTGAAACTTCAATCAACCAAAAAAGAAACCTAGCAGGAATGGTATTCCTTCATGTAAATAAGTTTCTCTAAGTTGGTGGTTTAAGGACATTGTATTTCATAGCTCAATAACAATATTATTAAAAAAACTATTAGGGAACATCACAAAAGCTCTGCCCTTTACTTTTTCTAGTAAAGGACATTGTAATGAAATGAGGAGAAAGAAAAAGAAAGGCCATTTTAATACCTCCAAAACTGTTGAAACCCATAATTTTGAAAGAAAGGACAATTCTTGCATTAAACAACTTTGCTTTATGAAAAGCTAAAAAAAAAATTGCTTTTTTTTCTTTTCCTTATGGACCACTGAAAACTTCTGGACCATGGCAGACTGGCATTAGGATACCATTGACATAAAAATATAGAACAACCAACTCTGAAACTGCAGGGAATTCCACAGGAAGATGTTATACATTCATTCATTCAATCATTCATTCCACATATTGTCATTAAATACCTGCTCTGTGATAGAGTCTATGTCTCGGGGAAATAGTAACTAACAAGACAGAATAGGCTCCTGCCTTCATCAAGCCTACATTCTAATGACAGGAGACAAATTATAAACAAGTTAACATACAAAGATAACATTTTCAGATTGCAGTAAATATTAGAAGGGAAATGCCTAGCTCATGTTCTAGAGCATGATGGTTAAGGGTAGAAGGGATGTTGTGAACAACATAAAACAGGTTGTTGAAGGCAGGCCACCTGTGGAGATAATGTTCATGCTGCATCTTGCAATGTGACAGGAGACCAGCAAGGAAATATCCAGAAAGAGAGACCCAAGTCAAAGGAAACATAATTGCAATGACATAAAGTAGAAGACATCTTGGCAAGTTTAAAGAAGAGGAGGGCTTTGTGGCAGATTAAAGAGACCCTTTCCCATTAGGGAGGTCAACGTATGAAGAGGACTAGATCTCTTAATTGTCCACATATGAAATACTCGAGTGTATCTATGAAGAAACGAAAATATAGTGACTGATATTACTCATGTTTCATGTGTGTTTGATTGTCTCGATACTAATCAGTTAACACATTGTGAGCATTATACGGGTCACAGATGGAGCTATATGTTATAGATAACTCTATTTGTTAGGTAATTCATTTATTTTTCATCACCCAGATATTCTATTAACTAAGAAAGCACTAATTATTACGGAAAATTATGGATCTTCTGGAACTTTCCCCGTTAATTTATCTGGCAAGAAGTACCCATGCACTAATATCCAGAAAAACAGTTAACAATGCCTCCAAATTATCTGAACATCTTAAGTTTGTACAGATATGGGCACTTGGATTATATTTAATCCATGCATCTTTCATCCATGGATTAGTCACCGCTAAATATAGCTTTCCTCTGTTTTACATGTGTTAAAATAGCTATTTAAGAATTTTTAAAACTGCTCATGATTATAGCATATGGTGCTAAATTTGAGAACGCAATCAACTCGGACTTCCATTTAGTTCTCTTGGCTGTTACTAAATGGGTGCTTAACTATACTTAAAAGATTAAATAAAGGGTAAAAATGATAGAATGTTTTTAAGCAAAATTATATTATATAATAAAGGCTCCATGAATTTGTATTATTCATAAAACTAAATTTTAAATATATTTTAATATTTCAAAAGCAACTGGATCATAAAGGAGGGCAGGAGAATTAACAGATAACTTAGCAAACTTGAAATTATAATCCTTCTTATCTTTTGAAAATCAAAATGGAAAACAATATACACTTGAATTGATTTTATTCATCTGTTCTCAGAATATGTTCCATACAATGAGAGTCTTAAGTAATCATTGAAGAATCAGAATGATTCACAGATGGTGCAAGTGATTTAATTATTTTTAACCAGTTGTTCTGGACATGCTCAGAAGGATATTTCCAACCCCACTGCAGAAGCCATCTGAGCTCCCTTCCAGCTGGTGTTCCATATTTTCAAAGCAAATTTAGATTGGAGAAAATTACACTTTTTATTGTTGTGTTGCAAAGGGAGGTCAAATTGCTGTGTATAAATTCTTGTTCTTTTTTCCCTTCATTGTATGAGTTATATTTATCAAATATCACGTCTTTTATATGATTGCTATGGATTTGCCAATGTTATTTTACGTTCTGTGTTGTCTGGCACATAGGAGGCACTAGATAAATGTTTATTCAATGAAAGAAATACCAATTCAGTGTATTCAAAATAAAACTTGAATTTATTTCTAGACTCACAGTAAGTGTATGGAGTTACCATTTAACTGCATTCTCAGCATGATTGGGAGGCTCCCATTAAAAATGAACCAAAAAAAGCAAGAAACCAATAAAATAAAACAATATCGCTATCACTATCCCCACCAGCAAAAAAACAACATCAACAAAACTCTGTGTTAATTCAATAAGTAAAACTACATCTTGATGCTGGAACCTCTGCCCCTAATTTTATGGGATCTTAGGAAAGCTGCTTGACAAATTTTCATCTTTTTAGGCTATTATAAGAATAAGAGATACCCTTCGTAAAAATTTAGTCTTGCATATTTCATAATGTGGAATGATGGTAATATACAAGAAACATAACTGATATGTGTAATCATTTCCATTATGCTAAGAAAAGGGAATGGAATACGGATATCCCATTAATGTCCATAGTCACAATGAGAAGTAACAAACTGTTCCCAAATAGTTCTATTAAATGTAACAATTTTTCAAGGTTGTAGAATTCCAAGGAAGATAATACTAATTTTAGCTAACCAAGTTACTTCATCTGATGCCAAAAATGAGTTACATTTATTTTACTTTTATCAGTAACACTATATGATAGTAAAACTGTACATATCAATAACTCATCACTTAATTTTGTATTTATATCCAATATTTCTGAAAAATATACAATTCGTAGATTTTACCATCAATATTTCCTAAAGAATGTGCTAAATTTCCACTTGATAGAAAAATTTGACAGTATATTACTATGTTTTTTTCTTATGTTTATTAATATATTTGACAAGTTGCATGATGACTGTAGTCTATTAGTGTAACTTTAATTCAGAAGATAAATATAAAATTGTAAATCTAACATAGCCATAATCTAACTATAAAATAATTGTGAATAGTGAATCTAGCTTGACACATTTATTCTGCTATTTTTATTTAATGTGCTACTTGAAGCCAGTCATTTGAGACAATATTCAAGAGGTAATATGTTGTACAAATCACATATAAATGGTAAATTTGTTTAAACTTTCAAGAATACTAAATTGTAATTAACATCTTATTTTGTACATAGTGATGGCTTTGGCCTAGAGATATTCAGAAAACACAAAATCCTATATTCATATAGTTACTTACTACCCTTGGTGAGTTCAATTACTGTTCTTAAGTCTCAGTTTTCTGTTGGGATTATTTGCTTTAATCTTAATAGCTTATGTATTTATTTTTTCCTCTACTATTCAAAAATTGTATTCTATCAATGTAATGGTTACTATAAAATTCTTAACATGCACAAGAAACTTCATTCTAAGCACAGGAGAATCTTAAAATGGCTTTATTCATTATTGATTACTTATTTTATGAATTAAACAAATATATACTGTGCACCTAGCTAATGTTTTGGGTGTTGAGGAAACAGTATTGCAAAAAAAAAAGACAAATTTTTTTTGCATTGTTGGGTTGGAGTTCTACTTCCAGATAGGGAGATAAATACTCAAGAAGATAAACAGGGAAAATATTGAGAACTTTCCTGGTCATGCACTTTATTGACAAAAATAAATGGGGAAAGCATGGATAAAAAGTGTGTGTGTGTGTGTGGTGAGTACACATGAGAGAAATTCACTGAGAAAAACACTTTTGAGTAAAGAAGTTAAGGCAGAAATGGAAAGAGCCACATGGATAAACGGGGGAGGATTATTTTAGGCAGAGGTAGCACACAATGCAAAGGGTGCATGTCAGATCTCTACAAACAGCAGCAAAGGGGTCAGTGCAGGTGGAGCAGAGGTAAAGTATTAAGAGACAAGGCCTGAGAGTTAAGAAGTGGCCAGCCAGGTCAGATAACCCTTGAAATTCATGAAGGGTTTTGGATTTCACTTTAAAATAGATGGGAATTCATTGAACGGTTATGATCAGATTTAAATATGATTTATATTTTCAAATGTTGTCCCTGTTTATTGTGCAGAGATAGTCTAAAGAAAGCATGCATAGATTTTTTTTTTCCCTGAAAATTTGAAAGAACAGTGCTTCCACTGCATTTGAGGGGAGAATAATTTTGTTTAATCAAGTCATGAGGTCGGATGAAAATAGCAAGACATATATAGAATAAATAAAAATGGCAAGTGCCCAAGGACTGAGCACTGAGGCATTTCAGCATTAGAGAAGTAGGTACTACCTATGGGAACTAAGAAACAATACATAGAAAGGTAGGAGGTAAACAGGATGAAAAACTTAATCACATTATCAAGTTTCACCGATGTTCAGCATTTTAGTTCTATTGTTTTTTAATAGACACTTTTATACACAGTAAATGTTTAAGACTTTTCCATTTTTTACTATTTTCACACATCATTCTCTTTTGCAGCTTAATCATCCATCTTGAATCATTCTCCTGTTTAAAGACCAGTCTTGACGTCCTCTAAAGAGAATTTTACACTAGTAAACAGTTTGCGTGTCTGAAAAGATCTTTATTTCAATGTTATTCCTGAAAGAGAGTTTCTATCAGTACACAATTCTAGGTTCCTATGTGGATGTTCTTTCATTGTTTTTGAAAATGTTATTCTACCATCTTCTGGATTCTATCATTGCTATAAAACCAGGTGCCATTTTAAGTGTCATTACTTTCTAAGGAAATACAGCAGTATTTAAAATTATTTTTATTTTTTAATTTTTGGATTCATCAGATTCATCATTTGATAGTGATGATCTATACTTATATTTATTTATTTTTATTTATCTTTTCTGCTTGAGATTTGTTCAATTTCCCAGTCTGAGTATTGGGATTTCTACTAATTTTTGAAAATCCTAAGCTATTATCACTACAGACACTGCCTTTTCTCCATTGTGGGTAGGATTTATTTATTCCCCTTTACAGGCTGAGGGAAGCCCTTGAATGTTCTGACTTTAAGCAGGGGTTTCATTTTCACCTCTATATTACGTGTTGTTGAAGGTCACATATTTTTTCCTAAAAGGTCTTGAAAACTTCTTTCTAGCCATTAGGCTCTCAATCCAGGTTCAGTTTCACATAAGATGAGTTCATCATTCATGGCACATAGAGGGAAGAGAGGTTCCACCATAGCTCAGCTGTGTATTTAAAACGTTTTAAAAATTACATTTTATTCAGAATTTCAATTCATTCGAAATGAGGGGTGAGGGATTAAGTCAGTCTGTCATCTTTCTGGAAGCTGATCCTCGTTGAACATGTGTCTACTTAAACAACCATTAAACTGATTATACTACACAACAAGACACTAGAACAAAAAAATTCTGTAGAACTAGTTATAACCATTATGATCATCAACAATCGAGAAAAACATAAAATGTTAGCTAATTTCTTTCTTAATCCTTGTAATATGTTAATCACAAAATTGAGCTGAGAGAAGAAAAATTCTACAAGCAGCTACATTCTGGTTCAACATTTCCCTTCGCAATCATTATTAGTCTTTTATATTCACAACTCCGTTTACTAAAGAACATTCTGTCTCTAAATAAGAAAATCGTTTATCTTCCCAAATTCTCCAAGGATGTTTCACTGGCAGCTGACAATCTTTGTTGTTATTTCAAGGCAAAGAAGAAAATCCATGTGGCAATTATGCAAAGAAAATGTATTTCCCTTAATTTTATTCTCAAAATGAGTTGCTTTTATTACATGATAGGAGATAATATAAAAAATGGGTAGCAGAGTATTAAATCTAGGCTCAGACATTATTTTACATAAGGTGGTGGCAAACAGCTCTGTTATTACTTTTCTTGTACATCTCTTCTTAAATTTAAGGAAATCCCAAACAACAGAAGAAGAATGATACAGTGATGTTTTTCCCATTTTTTTCTAAAGAATATACCTTTTTCACTATCACTCAAACAGGAAACCTTTCATCAATCTGAAATGAAATTTCCCTTTTCTACTGCAACTGTCCAGATGTGAAAGTCTATAGAATCTAACCCCTTCATAGAAAGTCATAATCCCATTAGCATATCACACACACTAGAAAGTTACAGAGTAAGGAAAGTTTGCTTAATCTACTGTTTACCAAAATTGTTTAAACACTGAAATTTTTCCTTTTTTTTTTTTTTTTTTTTAATAACTCTCACCATATTTTGGGAAGCAGTGAATTCAAGTTTCATGTCTTCCATTCCTCAGATGTGTCCTTGGACAAATCTCTTAAACACATTTATGCTAATTTTTCTTACAGTAAAATGACAATGAAAATGATACTTGAGAAGGTTGTTACTGTGATCAAACTAGATGCATGTGAAAACTCTTTGTGAATGTAAAATACTATTCAGATTCAAACAACTTGAAAAAGTTAGTGGAAGAATATTCACAATATGCGGTTGTTTATTTTAAAAATTTATTCACTTAAGGACAATTTTTCTGTTTTGTTTTTGAGATGGGGTGTCACTCTGTTGCCCAGGCTGGAGTAGTGGTGTGATCTCTGCTCACTTTAACCTCTGGCTCCCAGTTTCAGGCAATTATCATGCCTCAGCCTCTGAGAAGCTTGGATTACTGGCAACCGCCACCAAGCCCTGCTTTATATATCATATATATATAAATACATCTAACATATAAAACATATACATTATATATAAAATACATAAAACATATATATGCTATATATAACTATATAACTATATATAATGTATATAACTACATATAACTAAATATACATAACTACATATAAAACTAAATATATATAACTATATATGACTACATATATATAACGTGTGTGTGTGTGTGTGTGTGTGTGTGTGTGTGTGTGTGAGCCAGACTGATCTGGAACTCCTGACCTCAAGTGATCCGCCCACCTTGACCTCGGAAAGTGCTGGGATTACAGTTGTGAGCCACCATGCCCAGCCAAGGACTATTTTAAACAACACATTTCTTGCGGCATTTATTCTACAAACAGGGTTAATTTTCTATCAGCCTTCCAAGAACATGTATATTTTGGAAATGTGCACTTCAATTTCGCTAAAATATCCTATTACAATCGCTCTGCTGTAGGACAAGCTATCCTTTGCAATACAATATTGTAACCCTCTTCATATTCACCCTTCACCACCTCACTGTTATGTTCCAGAAGCTTTGTCTTTCCTTAGTATACCTACTTCCAGAAGTAACTGTAAGAGAAACTGATGTACTGAACAGCAGTCTTAAACTCCCAATTTGCATACATAAGTATAGGGAATATAAAATATTTAATAACAGAAAATACTTATATCACCAGATTATACATCAAAGTTCTACTAATATTCATTGTTCCTAAATGAAAGGATATCTAAATAAGTTATAGCACCTATGCAAAATTCTAGGTGAAAAATATTCCACTAGAAAAATCTGTTCATAGGTACTGATATGGAAATGAAATTGCTTGTGTTTAAGTATAGAAAAGAAATCTTTAGGCCTCTATGTTAGCAGAATAGCACAAAGGGAGATAAAGTATGAGTAACAGAAGTGATGGGAAGGGGCTACATGATGTAGCAGATCATAGGATTTCATTTAAAGAGTAATGGGCAGGAGAGGCCTGATATGATCTCATTAACACTTTAGAAGGAGCTCTCTGACTTCACCAGGGGGAAAATGGTGTAAGTGGGGAAAGACTGGAAGAAGGGGTTAGAGGCTGTTGAAGTAATCCAGATGAGAGACAATAATGTTATAGATTAACATTTCCATAACAGATACTGAGGAGTGATTTGATGCATTTTGCAGGTATATCCAACAAGAGTTGAAATAATTTACATGGTAATGTAAGAGTAAAGAACCGTGAAGGATGTCTAGGTTTCTGATTTAGGTAAATGATAGTGCAATTTAATGACATCTGGAGATGTTGGTAGGTGCCAATTTATGTAGATGGGGGTGGATCATTTATTTTTCACTTGGCTATTGTATGTTTGAGATGCTCATTAGGTATCCAAGATAAGAGCTTGTTGGATATAAAATGTTAAACACCAAGATCATATATTTGGTATTTGATGTCATAACATGTTCACCTGAAGTGGAAATGTATTTAGAAGATGGACATTTTTCTTCATTGAGGTGGACTTTTTTTTTGTATTTTTTGCTCCTCTTCTTGGAAAGGTCATACACGTATGCATATTTCAGAGGTTTAGCACATTTTTGCTATCTAGAAGCATTATAATTGGTAATAATTCATATTGAACACATTATGCACAAGCCTTATATTTGCTGATATTAGGTAGAATAAGTCTTATATTTGCTTCATCTCCCTTTACATAGGATATGTAATACATAGGATATGTAATAAGTCTTTTATTTGTTTTATCTCTCTTTACATAGGATCAGTTAAATACTGCATTCTCCTAGTATTCTGTGTTTTCCTTGGTGGCGCTGACCAAATTTTAGTACTATAAGCTTTTTTTATAAATGTTCTTATTTACATAGAGAAAACAATTTTACACAGCTTTACATAGCCGTCTCCTTCCTTCTAGTTTCATTTTATTTTACACAAGTATATTGTTTAGGAATTATTTTAGCAAAAATCTATAGGTAAGAAATTCTTAGTTTTTGTTTAGGTGAAACTAGTTGTATGTCTGGAAATATTTTGCCTTAATTCTTGAATCATATTTTACCTGGTATTTGAAAATGTGCCTAGCATTTTGAAGATATTATTCCACTATCTTCTAATGTTTATTGGTGATGAGAAGTCTGCAGTGAATATTGTCATCCTGTAAATGTTCTTTGGTCTTTAGTAACCTTTATGATACCTTTTTGGTTATTGATACTCTGAGTTTCATTCAGAGCTAGTTGGTAGACTTGTTTTTATTTTTTCCACATTGGTTGACCTTTATTGAATTTGAGGATTCATTTAAGTTTACATCTATTCCATTTTATTAAATATCATTAATATAAAATATTGTCTCTTCCCCATAATCCTCATTTTTTCAACTTGAAACTTCTTTCATGCAGATGTTTGAGCAATTAATTATATTTTCATTTCTAGACTTTGTTTTTTCAAATCTTCCCCTTCACTTTATATAATGGCCTATTCTTACTGGAAAAAAAATCCATTTAATTTTTATTTTTGAGCATTAAATATTACTGAATATCCTTTGGTGATTATCCTCTTATCTCTATTTTCTTCAGGTATACATTCCCCTTTTAATGTTTGGCATCTGATAACATTGCTTATAATTTTTTTCCATAATAATCATAATTTTAGTTTGTAAGTTTATCTTGCTTAGGAGTTTCACATGAGCCGTGGGGGTTGTAGTAGTATCTTCATTATACAATTTTGTGGTTGAAAATGCCTGGGCTCTCTGAGGTTATTTTCCAAATGCTACAGTGAAGCATAAAAAGGTAGAAACAATTGTCTGCTGTGGAGTTTCCAGTGCCTTTAGGTAGAAGAATCCAGACAGAGGTCAGTGGTGGAGTTTATGGAAAATCATGCCCTTTCTTGGCAGTTATCAGATTTGTGTGATATTTCCTGTGTTTATTCTGTGAATCTAGAGAAAAGTATCTGCTTATATATTATGGAATCAAATTTGAAATTTTCACTGAACAAAATATCTGTTGCTAATATTTTAAACAAACAACACATACTTCTCTTAATGAACTTATGAAAATATTTAAAAAAACAAAGATTATGTCTATTTTCTAATGTTAATGTATATACAGAAAGGAGAAGAAGAAGACTTTGATGCATTGAACCTACATAACGCAGCAGGTGTTTGGACAAATACTACCTTATGTAATCCTCACAAACATCTTATCTCCCTTGTACAGATGAAGTAAATGAGACTCAAAATGGTTTATCTATGATCATACAGCACTCAAAATCACTGGGATTCATATTCAACACCGTTTATCCAAGAATTAATTTTACTAGACCACACTGCTGTGATAATACATCATATAGGAATATCTCTTTTCCTCAGTTTACACTCTGTGTTTGGTCTTAACTGAGGTACCTAGTTTCTAAACCAACAGGAAATACATTAGAAATGTTTGGAATTCCTAATTAAGGCAGGAGTTTTCTCATTGTGAATATCTGGTAAAATTTTTCCTGCTTCCTCCCAGTCTCCTGCCTCTTCTTTATTATCTTCAGGTTTGCCCTGAGGACCATAATTTGCAGATACCCTCTACCATGCTTTGGTCTAGCATTCCTGTGTGGCTGGGCGCCTCCTCATGATTGTTCCCTCAAAGTCTCAGTCCTTTTCTGAGCTTTATTACTACTATATAGAGCTCTGACATGGACAGAGTCCCCTATATGCCTTAATTTTACAGTGTTTAGCAGTTCTCTGAGTATCTGTGAAATAAGGAAAATTAATTTTTCATTTTAAACTCACTCAGCTCTCACATACTAAGCACTTTAGGAGTACCGCTGACTATTTCAAATTGTTGTTGTAAAGACATGAAAGATTAACTTTAAGCCTAGAGTTTATATCTAGGAAAGAAAACAGAAAGGGACAGTCAGGAAAAATAAAAATCAAACAATTAGAGAAGGATAATACAGGGGGAAGTAAGAAATTCTGAAGCTATGGGCATATGCTGCATCAGAGCCATTGTAAGGTTATATCAAATACTACTTTTCGTTAATCTGCTTACTGTGACTACCACAAATGACTCTAGTGCATAAGAATTGAGAAAGATAACTCTAATCAGTGGCCACAGTGAAATTAGTTTCAAAATGCATTGACAGTTGGTAAAGTATAAAGATACAGCTTGAATATTTCTACATCCACCTGTCTATCTACCTACCAACCTATATACCTATTTATCATCTATTATCCTTCAGTTCTAATTAAAATCCAATGCCAAATATAACTGTGATATTAAATTGATTATTCTTCATACAAATTGTGATCACTTTATTATCGTGGATAATTAAGAGTTAACACAAAAATAGCCCCCTTCACATTCTGAATTTTGAATTTTGTATCTTTAATATATAAAATTTAAGAATAAATCATTTATGAGGAAAATACATCCTATAACTTTACTATAATTTTTAAAAAATATATACTGGTTCACATATGCTTCCTTTATTTCACCAACCATTATTACGTTGTACAAATATTTGTTGAATATTTGAATATTGGACATACTGGACTATGTCTACTATGAATAGGGACATAATGGCATTTGAAGTAAGCAGTTTAGGGAGATTTTTGATCTTGTGCCTATTTAGCTATAAAGCATTGGTAACTTGATTAGTTTGCAATGAATTTTAAACCTGCATATTGGGTGTGTCAAGACATGGGGAAAATTGGAATGGAGAATTGAGTTAGTAGTCAGATAATCCAAAGCAAAGACTTCCCCTTGAATGATCTATTAAATTGAGGTGAAACTATTTTACTAGAATTTTCTTTTTGATTGCCTCAATCTTTCGCTTCATACTGCATCTACAGACACAGGCTTGCTGATTAGTGTAAGGTTATGTATGACACATTATGTTCATAACATCTAATATGAAGGATAATAGGCTGAAACATTCAGCCAGGTGGAATTAGATTTCACATGCAATACAGTTTCAATATTCCTTGTATTCTTCCAATTGCTCAGAATATTCACCTGATATTAAACTTTAGGGTATTAAATTTAACAGAAAACAGTGTATTTATGAATTTTCTTGAAGTATAGAAAGAAGTCACGATAATGTGCAACATACTTCCCTTATATGTTTATAAAATAAAGTTATGGTAATTGCCTTTGACATTTTAAAAATATACACCAAACTAAATGGAACTGACAATATCACAGAAGAAGTTCCCAAGAAGTCTCATACATGGGCTGAACTCTATGCAGTTGTTATTTATATAGGGCAAAATGGTTGAGTATCTGTTTGATTCATATAATTTCACCTAACTTAACTATAAAGCCTTAGTTTCCAGACTTTGACTTCCTGGTTTTGTGAGGAGTAGTACTTTCTTGTATAATTACAGATGACGATCATTCCTCTTCATCTTACAAGAGTTAATAATAGGAACAAAAATATACCTGTCAGAAAACCTCTATGGTTTATAGCCTATTACAAATAAAGAACTGAAACCAAGCTAACAATTCTGAATTGCCTTTTTAAAGAGAGAATCATACACATTCCATTCAGTTGTCTGAAAGAAGAGCAGTCACTCCTTTTTGTTTTGGCTGGGAACATTTCAGTAATAACATTATCTGATATTGTTCAATCTGCAATCAATTACCAACCATCTTACTAGGCATCCAGTTCTTTTATGAGCACTGTAGCCCATTAAGTAGTCAAACCAGGTGTGAGGACCAAGTTATTATTCTTCAAGTCAATGAGATAATGGCTTATGCAGGTTGACATAAGATGTACCACAAAATATTTATTATTTATCATGTATACATTAAGAAAGTAAAATCAGCATGGGATGATCTCAGGAAAGCAATACATATTTTTTTGGATTAGACACTGAAGTAAAGTGAATGTATGATAAATTGACAAATTAACATTGTCAATGTTATGAAAAATGATGTAGCAAAAAAAATTAAGATGTATTTTCATTTTTGATAAGGGGTTTTTCCTATTATCTGTTAACTTCTTGTGTCTTTAATCTGCAAAATCAAGCACTAGTGTTACAGAAGCCCAAAGTGAGGGAAACTACTCACTTTCAGAATGTACATTAGAAGTTTAAAATTGCACCCAGATTTTTTGTCTCTTTTTTATTAGTAGGCCTCTGTTAATAGAGTAGTAGTTGCAAACACATACGTGGGTTTGCCAGTAACAACTCACAATTTGTGCAAAGTTGAGTCTTCGAAACTGAGCAAATTTGCTCTCAATTTCCCGCCAGCGCTTGCTGAGCTGGATCTGAGTTGGCTCCACTGCCATTGCGGCCCCATCCTCAGACAAGCCCTCAGCTTGCCTACGCACTGCATTCAGCTCCTCTTTCTTCTTCTGCAATTCCCGATCAATTTCCTATTGAGCAAAACCAATACAGGGCCCAGGGCAGTTAGCTAACCATATCAACCGACTTGCAAGCAGCAAATACTTCTCTCAGAAATTTCAAAGGCTGTTGTCCCTTTATTGTCATCCTTTGAAGTTTACAAATATGAAAGGCATGACTGCCATCCTCGCTCAATAATCCAAATATTATTTCTGTTATCCTTTGAATGCTTGGTTTTAGACATTCTAATTAAGTAAATATTTAAATTGGTCTAACATTTTCTTTCTTCTAAATTCCTCTGGTGTCTTGGGATTTGAATCAATTTGGAGTGATAACTCATTATTTATTAGGGACCATCCATATAGAATATAATTTAGAGGGTAAATGAATAAGTCATTTATTTCCTTTTTAAAGGTTTGAGGAACTCAACAAAGAACGAAGCAAAATAAAAAGTGTAAAATAACAGAAAAAACATATTTAGACAATAAGCAAATAAATCTATAGAGATTTAACAGTGATGTGAGAAGATGTTCTGATGAAATGAATGTGCTAACATGAGTAAGAAGTCGTCCATATACCGATAAGTCATTAGTTCATCTGGAACAAAGATACACAAAGTCAATTACAATTTTACCAGAAAACACATCACATTTCTTAAATCATTTTACACAGTCTGAAAGTAAAACATTTTATTCATTCAACATTATGTCAACTGAATAACACTTAATACATTTACTGAAAACAACACACAATACAAGGAAATGCATCAAATCAAAGAGAACATTAATAGAAACAAGAACATCAACATTTTAAATATGATCTTCACAGGTTAAACTGTATAATAAAATCTGGTATTGACATTCTAAAACAACATTACCTTTATTTTCCTTTCATCTCTGGGTTCAGGTAGGCTGGCTAATTTTTTTTCAATGTCATCCAAGCATTTCAGGAGATCATCAGCCTGCCTCTTGTACTGATACCACTGATGAGAAATTTCTAGAGCCTTTTTTCTTCTTTGAGACCTCAAATCCTGTTCATGGTGCAGACATTATTAAAATATCAATATATATGTATAGTGTACGTCTGGCTGCAGTTATTTATCAAAATAATTTGTGTCCCTCATCTTTTTGTACAACTTAGGTTAACTTCATATTTATATGCAAAATATACAAAGACTTAATTAAATTGTGTATTCATGAGGCAGGACCCATGTATAAGAAGCTAAGAAACCTGAATAACACACTTAAAGTATTTTCTCTCAGCATGTTCAAACTTGCTTAAAAATCTCGTCACATTTAATTGACTCTTAATGAGCTAATTGTTGTGTAGTTTATATGAAAGAGTGTAATATATGAATACAATTGACTTAACTAGATACAAACTCACAAACCTAGTGAGTTTGTATTTGACTTAAAATAGGTAAAATTCTAAAATGTATATTTTTAGCCTTGGGACTCATCAACAAAACTTTATGTACTCAACCAACATATATTCATATATTTAGAAATGCCTACGTAAGAATTTCATAGGCCATTAATATTTGATTATTAGAAATATAAAGCCATTTTAGTTGTCTTATAAACTGTTCCAAGCTGTGTGTGTAGAAGTGTCACCATTGTTCATATATTTGTGAACATAACAAAAAATTATGTTAGACAAATGCTTCTCCTTCCAAGGCTTGCATAGCCAAATTTATCTTACTGTACCAAATCATGCTCTAAATGCAAAACAATTAACTGTTTGAAAAAAGAAAACAGAAAGTGCATGCTTTCAAATCAATGTGATAAGACTAATTTAATAAATCAACAATGGGGGGAAATCAGTCATCATGCTCTTTGCGAGCACACATAATATCTTCTGTGATTAATAGAATTAGTCAAATGCCATTTTATAATTCATGGGAACATAAGCTCTGCATGCAGCTTTCATTTCTACAGAAATTAGCAATTAGGGTTTTATTCATAGGTTTAATTCAAGCTAAAAAAATTAAATATCAGAAAACTTCTAAAAATTTCATTGCATTGGGAAGTTTTGACCTTCTCTAAAATATTTCGTAAGGACCAGAATTCGAACCATTTGACAGGTTTAAAAAGTTATTGAATATGTTGGTATAGACTGCTTTGGCAAGTAGGGTTGACTTTGATTAATCACTTATAGCCTATATTTGCAAGAATGACCTATATTTCATTATCAAGTTTGTTTAAAATTGGGGATTTAAAACTTGCTGTACTTTTCACTTTATGTTGAATTTTCAAACCTTCTGAGTCAGATCGAATGCTGCTTTTTTCAAAGGTAACAAGATACAGTCACGTGAATTAGAGTTGAGCCATGCCTTATCTGTGACATAACTCACATCTTTGCCAAGAGAAAGGGCTTGGTGGTCATAAATCTGAAACATCTTTCATTTCCTAGGCGCAAAGTGATGCATAATATGTAAAATATTTAGAGACATCATGTAGATTTCTTTAGAGGAATGCCAGATAACCATTAAACACTGCTATTCAGTAGGACACATGCCATCGTACTACCAGTGTAGATACTTCTGAAAGCTTGCTCACAGTTGGAAGGGTGTGAGTTACATAGCGTTCCAATTTTCTAGACACATTACGGTGTGCTTTTGCACTCCCTTGAGGAAGAGGCCTTTTCTGTTTACTATATTTATCAGCAGTTACCTTCAGAACACCTGCTGGCCAATTAGATTTTCCTTGTGGATTCCTTGCAGGCACAATATTGTGTAATTACATTCTCAGCAGTGTTTATCTGGTTGACTATAAGGGGAAAGGTTTTATTCTCTTATTTGCATGTAGAAAGCAGACTCCATCTACCTACTAGGTGGACCGACCTTCATAACTACATAGCTCCAAAGAGTGATTTACAATGAAAAGCTCAGCAATGAACAGTATTAGAAAATCAGCCATGCATGCAAATAGTGATTATTGCAAAGCATATACAAAATAAAAGGTTCTTTCACAAAACTTTCTACTTGTCTCGTCTTGAGAACTTTCTAGATATTGTTATAGAAAAATTAAGTTTATCCTGCTCTTCCTGTACAATCCAGATGAGTCACGTGGGGACTTGAAGCCACATACTACACTGCTTAATATGAAAGTAGCAGTTCTTATTCAAAGGCAGTAAGATTATTTTTGAGGAGTCCTATATAAATGAAATTCAACTTTTGTAGACAGTGAGTTGCAAAGAGTGACTTTCTTAAAGGCATAATAAAGTTTTAAAAATAAATAAATGAAAAGAATCCAGGGCTTATTAAACAAGTATCAGGTTACCAAAAAATTGGACCTAATGTAAATAAAATCAATTAAGTAAAGAAAATAGGAATAATGGATACATGTAGATTGGTTATTCTGGCAGGTAGGCAGGTTTTTTTAATATAAAGTAACCGATAAAAATAAAGCATAATAGAAGATTAAATATATAAGTACTATGAAAGCAATTCCATCTTTCAAGTATTACTTAGAAAAATCTGTCTTTAAAAAGCCATAATTTTTAAGCAACACATCTTTCAAAATCAACCACCACTCAAAAATGTTAAATAAAGCACACACGTTGAGCAGAAAAAGTGAATTTCTGATGACTAACAGTCTTAAGCAGATTTTATTAATGCACAATATATTTTACCCTATATATTAAAAAAAAACCACAGGCAAGGTATATTATAATTTTAGCTCTAATACCTTGAGAGCATTATGTTTTGTCTGTAACAGCTGCTGTTTTATCTTTATTTCCTCTCGCTTTCTCTCATCTGTGATTCTTTGTTGTAAGTTGTCTCCTCTTTGCAACAATTCTTTTACAGTACCCTCATTGTCTTCATTCTGATTAAAAACAACAAGTACAGTCTTCATTTTGGTTTTTAAAAAGCTGTACATTGTTAACAGAGATAATAAGACATGTTATTTAAACACACACAAAAAATCCAATTTAAAACTTTCATGGAATGTTGTAAGATACTGTGCTCATAGCCTTTATTTTACATTTTGTACTTTAGGTTTTAAAATTAGTTTCCTCCCCTCTAGTTGTAAAGAACACATTTTTAGGGGCACCTGTGGAAAGATGGGGGAGTGTGGTACTTCATCATGTCAGACAAGTCATGAATTACTGTGAAAGTATTCTTTTGGCTTTTATAGTGTAGTTCTAGAAATTAAAAAATTAGAGAAATGAGCTAATGTTTTTATAATGTTAACTGATCCATAAAGGAATACAGATGTGTATTTGTGACTGAGATAACAGCAGATCTGAAAATATTAACACACAACTACATTAAACTATTTTGTTTTAAATGTACACTAATTCCTATCTAATAATTACTGCTTCATTTCTGAAACCTACATGCCCAATAGGAGAAATATCAAGATATTAATAAAAATGATGTGTTAAATTACCATCAAATAATTACTAAAATATCTCATATATGCATGTTAATTTTAAATAAATATGATCAAATAACATTAAAATACGGACTGGAAAATGGCTTTAAACATTTTCAATGGGTATTTTATTCCTTTACACTGCAAGAACAATATCTTAATTTTCTTTACTTCGAAACAAAATGTTTTGAATAAATGCTGGTCTAATACAGTCACATATATGGCCATGTGATTTTTCACCTTTAGTTTTCTGTATTTCAACTCAGAATGTGAAAACTTTATATCAAGTTGTCTCACCATGTAATGGTACTCAAGGTACACTGATGACATAAGGAAAACAAACAATAAATTTCAAAACTCACATGTATTTGTGTGTGTGTATTACATTTCAAGGAATTACATATTATATATTTAAATTTATAACGCATAAACTTCAACACACAACTGAGGACTTATTCATTTTGTATGGGGAATGGGATTATTTTTGTCAGAGACTGGTCAATAATCTAAAGAAATATGCAGCATAATATGGACACATTATATACTTATCATAATATAGGCACATTATATACTTAAAGTCTGTGAAAGACTTCACTTATTTTAAAATGTACTGTAAAAGTCTGTAGCCTTTCTAGGACTGAGGACAAAAACAAAAACAAAAAATTTAAAAAGCCCACTTCACTTCTTTCCCTATACCAGTTGAGGGCTCTAGGGTAGTTGGTGGTCAGCCCAAGAGGTAAGCAGTACTTTTTTTCATCTCGGTGCCCTCTGGTTTCTTCTTTGACCTGAAGTAGAGATTGTTGTAACTCAGCAACTTGGAAAGCCTCTTCTTTCTTTCCAGAAGCTGAGTGAGCCACCAAACCCCATGCATAGGGAGTACTGACTGAGGCAGCTCCAGGAAGTGGGAACTAAGATTGGTGGGAATAGTTCTCCTATTGCTTCACACTTATTACCTAAAATTTATATATTGCCTTCTGATGTCACTTTCAAGCCCTGTCTGAGAAGGCTCTAGCACTGATAAATGTAAAGGTTAAGAATGCCACAGAGGTGATGGCAGTGGAAGAGGGGAAAAACTGTGAAAAGGAGGATGAAGAGAGAAACAAAAGTCAGTTAATAAGGATGTGATATAAAAATATTCAAGCCAGAGAGAAATATAGTAGGTATTTTGAAATTAGTTGGGATTGAAGGAGAATATTCTGAGGCTGGGAATAGCCCACATGATCATATTTCTTTACTCCCATGAAATAAGCAGCATAAATTTATACAAATTTTAGACATATACTAACTAATCAACTATTTGGTAAAACAACTTTGTGTGAAATTGTAATAAATAATGTTCATATTATACATTATTCCCTCTTCATTGAAATAAATGTTATACTACCAAAAACATTGCTGATACAAAATGTCAGTCATCTATGATAGTTGAGTATTTTATTAAATGTTTAGGTTATTTTATGATTTGACTCCTTTTTCCAATTACATTTTGCCCTTGATAAGTTCAAAAGTAGGACAGGTCAAAAGAAAATTGCTGCGCTATTTATTAGAAACCGTAAGTGCTCCTATATTACCATACCATAGTAACTCAGCATTCGTAATAAAAGGTCAACAAGAATACTCTGCATTTATAAAAGTTATTAGAATCATAAAATGTGTAAGATGTTTTCTGAAAATTCAGTTGGAGACTTGGGTTATGTAATTTCTTTCCAAATATTTATTTTCACTCCTAGTTCATTCACACTTTTATCACAACCAATTTACCATATCTTTATTGAAGTCTTCCTCTTTCAGATTCACCCCCTGCTGAATTTCAGCCTCCAGTGGTTCAAGCAATTTTTGTATATCTGAGTTAAACTGCTCCAATTCCTTCAAAGGAATGGAGGCCTAAAAAAAAAGATAGTGCTAATTTAAATCAAAATTACTTTTTATTAGAAACATAAACCAAAAGAAATACATTTATTCAACCTCCTGTTGCTAAACTAATCACATGCATTATGTTTCCATATTATGTTTTATGAAGGGTTTTGAAATACAACTGGAAAAGTACCTGAGGATGCAAATAAGGGGAAACATTTAACATCACCAGAGCTGAACATACATGCAAGATAGCACAATTCATCATTTGGTGATATCAACAACAGTCAATTTACAGATACATTTGAATGGGCTAATTTTTAATATTCTAAAGTCAAATTTGATCTTATTTTAAATATTCTGATATAAATACATTTGGTTAAATATGCCTCATTCATCAAATAACAGTAAACTCAGGTAGAAATGCAGAATTGTCATCTTAGCCCTAGAAAAACTACATGGCAATCTGCTCAGATGTTTCAAATTACATTTTTAGCATAGCACAATTGACAAGCATGCTCTTCTAAGACAAACAATCCCATTAGCTTGCCTTAGGAACAGTTTTGTTGGTGATGCAAATAAATTCAAACGAATGAATCTAATATATTTCACACAAAGAATCTATACTTTTCAACCTTGGAAACATCAAAGTTTCTTTACTTTTGAATTGATAATGATCATGATCTCAAAAGACTTTAAAATCCCTTGACTTTCTAAACAAAACCCTCGAAAAGGAGTGATAAGTGAAAAGACATGGAACATCAAATATATATTCAAAAAAGTGGGCAAGATTTAGTTATTAAATTCTGTTAATAAAATACATTGATGCTCTCTCAACTTCTATGCTGTATTTCTTTCCATTAAAACACTAGAAAATATTTTATATGTGATAGCTTTTGAAAACCCACAGATGACATACAGAAATCTGATTTGCTTTCAGAGCTAAAACTTTTTACTTTTGTAAAACCAATTCAGTAATGACCCCTGTGTCTTATGCCAGGACGATTACATTCACCAAGTTTGGTCCCCACCTACCCTTCCCCAGTCACATTCCCAGACAGAGGTTGAATTTTTATTAGATGGCAATTTCTTGTGAACAATACGGATAACAGTAAAAGAAAAACTAAATATCTAAAGGTAATAATCTGTCACTACTGAAGAAGTGAATAATCAAATGCTATTCATGATGACATGATTCTCATATGCAACATGAATAACCACATATCTTCTAGGTACTTCTACCTAGAAGTACCCATAAAAGGATTTATGAGATAATTTTAAGTGACCTATTATGGTAACAGTTTTTAAAACCTAATGATCATTTGCCATTTGAAATATGAGTTATTTGAACCAATATAGATTGGTAGTGCTATAAACATGCTTAAAGTTTCAATTTCTGTATTATTAGCAATTATTGTACTTTAAAATCATACATTGTTTACATGGTAAAAGATTAACATCCTTCAGAATTATAACTGAATAATTATCAATTTGGTAATATTTTGTTATTAAATGGTTGTTCACATTTGCTAATATTGAATGAAAGCAACTGCTCTATGTGATTTTGTGAATATATAATGATAAATAACGCTTAAAATAACTTCTATTGTGTACTTGGATGTCAGAAGAACATAGGTCTATTTGCACTCAGATTTACTGTTTTATTCCACTGCTTCTTCTCTAGCTTCTCTCTCCATGAATTTAACTTCTATGAATTTAAGATGCAATTTTCTATGAATTTAACAATATTTTATATGTTCCAAATCTTTACCCTAAGCTGCTATCTCACTTTTGAATTCTCATCTAGACTCTCCAATAGCCAGCTGAATTTTCACTTGAAGTTTGACATTTGTAGTATGGAGTTCATTATCTTTTCCCCAAACTACTTACAATACTAACTTCCCTAGTTCTGTTAATAGAAGACCATTTCTCTCAGTCATTCAGGTGTAAAACATAAGTCATGTTATTTTTTAATATCTCACTCTAATGTCTAACAAATATCAAGTAAGAGTCAACTGACTTGCTTTGGAGGCTCCATCGTTGTTCCTGGTCCTCACACAAAACTAGAGCAATAAGCTTTGAACAGATGTAAAATCTCCTTTCAGTCAAACCAGTTCCAGCCTGTGCCCAACGATCAGCTTACTATGTTTCAAAAACCTTTCTTTCATTATGCTATTTATTTGCTGAAGAACCTTCTGCATCTACTGAGTATAAATAGAATAAAGTCCGAACTCCAGCACAGCAGTCAAAGCTTCCCCTAATCTTGCCCCAAAGACTTTCCAGCCTTATTTAAGTGTTCCTAATATAGACCTTTTTTGCGGGTCATTTGGTGATCTTCTGTTGCGCCTCCTTCAATGCCCTTAGAATACTTTTCATCTTCTGGTGAAGAACATAAACTTCTGTATGAGAATGCATGGATTGAATCTGGGCTCTACCATTTACTAGCTGAGGGAATTTAGACAAGTTATTTATCCTCATTGAACCTCAGTTTCTTCATAACATGGAGATAAGATGAATATCTACCTCATAGGGCTGTTACTAAGATCAAATATGTTAGAGTGGTGTCTGGTATATAATAAAAGCTTAATAAATGTTGACTATTATTTTCTCTCAAAATTCTATGCATACATCCAATATAAATACATGCTCTATAAATCTTGGGTCTTATTTGTTTCCTCTCAAAATCCTAATCATCCATTGGCTCAGTTCAAACCCTTCCTCCCTTGAAATCTATAGTTTTAAAGAATAAAATAAATGCTTATTGATATAATGAGTCTTTATTTTACCAAGGGATTTGACGAAATCATAACATTGTAATGGTGAACATGGAGGATTTTAGATTCCAGTTTGGTAGAGTTACATCATTCTGAAGAACAAAACTACTGATTAATTTATCTGCGGCAATATAGAAAGTGGTATCATGGCCTTGCATTTAGTTTACAGTGTGCAGTTTTTTTTTTAAATCAGGAATTATTTGGAGACAGAAAAGGCATACAACAGGTAGAGTGAGTGGGGTGTGTTGCCTAGACATCCTATGGAGTTGAGTTTCTCATGTTCAACCTAGAGCCATTCCTGGTACATAGTAAATATTCATAAGTAAATGTTTCCTGAAAAAATAAGTGAACAAAAGACTAATAATTGAGAGCCAAAATACACATTTCAAGGAGCTTTTATGGTGACATGGAATTTTAAATAACACAGTTTCCATGTAGAAATTTCAAAAGACCTGACTGGTTAGCATTATATGAGTATGTATGTTAACTGCTGCCCAAATACTAAGGAACATGATACCACCAGGTAAACATAAAAAAGGGGAAAGATGTAAAAAGAGCTTTGGGAGAGACTACCAAAAAATGAATAACTAATTATTCGGGCAAGATAATGGTAACTTAGACTCCTTTAGTTCAACGTGTAGGATCTAGATTTTCCAATAAAAGACTACCGTGCATTTTGTTAAAAAAAATTATGAAGATTAAGAATTTGAGTAATTTTATTTTGTGTGGTTTCAAAGTGATTAACTAAAATCAGTGGGCAAAAATTATTTGGAGCCTAAATTTTAGGCTTATATAAGAACATCTGATCAGGATTGCAATTTTTTAAAAACACACTGATTTTAAAGTAATGCTAAATGTTTGTAAGCAGGGACTAGATAATGATGCATTCAGTCACATTTTAGGAACAAAATCCTTTTCACACAGATACTTTCTTAAAATTTTATAACCTTACAGTAAGTTCTTGTCTCTAAATTCAAGTAGAACTTTTATAGTAGTGCAGCTCAACAGAAATATAATACAAGCCACATACATGTAATTTTAAATATTCTAGTTGCCATAGTAAAAATAAAAAAGGGATAAAATTTTAATTTTATTTCACTGAGATGTACAAATTATCATATAAACTCATAATCAATATAAAAATATGAATATTTCACACTTTTTTATATTGTCTTCGAAACCCACACATATTTTATGCTTATTTATACATCTTAACTTGGAGTAGCCAAATTTCTAAAGCTCAGTGGCCACATGTGGTTCGTGACCACCTTATTGGGCAGTCTAGAGCTTTATTAACCATTATAACATTGAAAAGAACTAATAGCTCATAATTACTATGAATAAAATAGTGATGTTTTGTTTATAACTTGTGGTGAATGTGGATTATTCTTACAGTATCAGTCTTATTATCTTGCATTACGTTTTCTGAGTGAAATTTTCAGGCAGTCCTCGGGGTATAGGAAAAATTATGGGAGTGGGATTGACCCGTTATTTCAGGAGTTTCTATTCTCATTTATGTGTATCTTAGTTTGTGTTGCACTACTTTCTTATAGACATGAGTATAATACTATTTGGCTTTCAAAGATACATGCTTTGTCTCTCTAAACAAATTTTCCATCCTTAAAGTTGGCAATATGTCTTATACTACTCTACTTTCCAGTGAAAACACTGTCTTTTATTTTATACAGAAAAAGGTGCTTATTATATCAATCAGTAGTTTTAGAACTACCTATATTTAATTAACCAGTGACCAATTTTATAACCAAAATAAGTTTATCAAACCAATTATTTTAGCTATGTTATTGGCAGGATAGCACCATCCATTTGACAGCCATGTGATTAGTAGTCTTTGGACACAAAGCGTTGAAAAATAATTCATTGCTTTTCTTAAGAGTTCACTAGTTCAGCATTAGGTTATGCCCGTTCTAAAATAGGAAACACTTTCCCACCCAATTAAAATTTTACATGTCATTCCTTGGTCTTTACTGTCTTTGTAACTTGGAATTCTTATGCAACTTTACAAAGGAAATATATAATAAGAGAGCATTTATAATTTAACAGCTCATTCTTGAGTCACCAAATTTTAAAACACAAAGTATATCATGCCTGCTTTTCAATTCAGAATTATGATAAATTGTCTAAAAGAGTTGAAAGCAATGGCTGACAAATCATCTTAATTATTGGGTAAGTTACTTCTACTGACTTTAAAGGAAATAGATGACCACAAAAGAACTAGAATCACAATTAAATCACACAATGTTAGACAGTGCACACAAAATAGGTTTTAGTTATATAGAAAATGATCAAACAAAAGTTATAATATTGTATGAGACAGTATATACCAGCATAGGTTCTGGACACTTTGATTTTTTACTTACCTTTTAAGAGCTTTATAGCATGACTGTGCAGTCATACAAAATACATATAAATTAGAACACAGGGAAGTATAATAAATGGGTCAATGGACACATAAAGAAGAGACAGAGAAACTGAGAAAGACAACACTTTGTTTTCCTTGATTTTTTAATGTTTCAAATTGCTTAACAACTATTAATTGTGCTTTGTTGGATTACTTAAGGATTAATGAAATTTAAGGCTCTGTTGAAGTTTTGGCATTAAAGCTGACTTTTATAACAAGTTAACAAAGAATAACAGACTGAAGAAAAGCAAGATCAATTACAAACTGATTCATTGTAAATTGAAAGCATTCAAAATTACGCAGACACACTTTATTAGTTTTAAAATGGAAGCTTTCCTTGGTTAAATATTACTTTGGCATGCATAGATACACTAGCATAATAATGACTGTGTTTACACAGACAGCAAGTAAACATTTGTTCATCTGGACTATGGACTCTTAATAATCACGATAAGTTACCACTATATTCAAATCACACTAAAACCTAAATTGAAAATAAATAATCCAAGTGCTACAGATTGGTTTAAAATTGCTTCAAATCCATCAGTCTCCTTTTTCCATTCTGCAGCTTTGAAAATTTATTTATCATTACAATATTGATATAGAAAAATAAGAAGAATTCATGGAAACCAACATGAAAAATTTCAAGGACAAGCAACACCCTATAGTACAGAAAAGACAGACTGCTGATATGATATGAAGAGTTATTTCACATCATTCTATCTGCAGAGGAAAAGAACTTACAAAAATTCATAAAAGTATTGGAAAGATACTACATCTATGCTAGAAGAAAGATTATTTAAAATATGGTTTATAAACTTATTTATTCTATTATTTTAAAGTTATTAGAGCAGACTACAAGAAAATGTAAGAAATATTATTTTTAAGATTAAATAAATTGACTCCAAATAGTGACATTTCATTGATTGCATTCTTTTCAGAATAGGTAAAGTACTGGTTTACCTTTAACGCTTTGGTGATAAAAATGTGAAAATGTGACTAATTTGTGAGGCTAATTAGAAGATATTGCCCAGTAGATTTCAACTGATTTTGTATTGATGAGATTAATTTCATGCTTGCACATTTTAAAATTGGATGCAAAATATATTCATGGGTCAAGAACCTACTGCCTACTGTCTACCTTTCATAAAGTTTAACTTAGAATAGTTATCTATTTCACAATTACATGAGTTTTTGGAGTAGGAAATGAATTAAAAGAGGAAAACATTTAACTCTAAAATATATAGGGGAGATAAATGAAAAGGAAAAACATAACACTTTAAGCAATTTTGTATTTTAAACTTTCTTTTGATTTACTTAGGTTGTTTTCCTATTTCTTCCATTCCCCCTTCTTCCATTTCTTCCTCCCTGCCAACGTTTGTTGTTCTCATTTTTAATACAAAAAGTGCAACAAAATCACTGTATTTGCAGTGAAACTGAGTATGTTCAGACTAACGCATAGCAGACCAACAAATAATATTTGATGCCACAGAGGCAGTAAACTATGCTGAGTCAGCGTACTGAAGTGGACAAAGCAATGGACTGAGATCTAATATTTTCTAACCAGACTGTCTGACTGTGAGAACTTGGGCAACTCATTGACTCTCTCATAACCTCCTATAAATATCTGAAAGTCTCTGGTACAAAGCAAAATTGCTTTTCATCTACTGACATTGATCAGGGGATTAATTTTCCTTTATCAAAGGAGAACAATCAAGATTCACCAAATAGCTTTAATTATTTCAAATGTTATGCTAACAAGACCCAGATAATTTTATCAAATGACACTGCTCACCAAATTCAATTACACATCTACTTTAAAAATATTTTACATGATTACCAAAGGGATTTATTAGCAAAGTTTCAATGGAATTAACCTTGTTATACAGATAACCAATTACACATGTGGAAAAATAGGCTAGCATAAAAATTATGTTGTTAGGTTCATATTTTTCTTATTCATGGTAGTAAAATAAAATTTGCAGATATTATATAGTTTGAAACAGTGATCTGTTACTATTACCTGAAGATATTAGCTGTAAATATTACATATTTAATACTCTACAAATTATGCAATATTTACAAGTCTTCACCTCAGTTTTCATCAATTTTTTATAGAAAATTGTACTAAAATGAATATTTATATACCTACAATGTACCTACAAAAATTTAAAAAATTAAAAGAACATATATAACAAGAATACTGCACCAACCTACAAAAATTAAAAAAGTAAAAGACTATATATAGCAAGAATACTGTGCCAATTAACAAACAATATTATTTTCCATCATAGAAAGTGTTAAGTTATAAGAGATTGTGAAATATCAATATATTTGGATGGACAAATCTGACTACCGAAAATTAAGCTTTAGTTAAAATTTTTCAATCCAATAAATCTTCATTTGACCTTCTAGATCATATTTACAAAATGCATCATTTATTTCCCACTGAAGTTTAGGAGAGCGAAAATAATTAAATTACTGTTTATCTATTTTCCACATATAGAACCATATTTTAAGACAGATTAGGCCCAATCATGTGTTTCTTTTACTTGATATATTCTACATTACATGTGGAAGTCACTGACTCATAGCCTCCTATAAACTCATGAAACTCTCTCATCCAAAGAATGATTACTTTTATATCTTCTGACACTGATTGGAAGTAAAAAACAAAACTTGATAATTTATAATTATTACAGCAATTAAACAATGAATATTTATTTGATGCCCAATTGTCCAAATTTCATACTACAGTTGTAATACATATATATAGAAACTGCTACATGAATAGTGATTTTCAAGGCCCATATGGAAATTAAAGAACATATGCTACATATATCCTATACCAAATAAGTCTTAGTAAAGGATCAAAGTCAGAGAGAAAATAAGTTCACTTTTTTCTGGTTAGTATCAATTTCAGAATAAATAATTTAACATTTCAGCTCCTTAGAACAGTGAAGTATATCTAAATCTCTAGAAAAATATAATCTAAGCAAATTTTATGTATAAATTACATAGTATTTTATAACAAGTAAAATAATTGCCTTTATTAATAGGACATACCTAAAGTTTGTTTAGCCAAATTATTCTGCAGCTAAGTATTACAACAATAAAAATATAACTGGATGCATATTTTATTATTGAAATTTATTATTATTTTTTTTTTTGAGATGGAGTCTCACTCTGTCGGCCAGGCTGGGGTGCAGTGTCGTGATCTCGGCTCACTGCAACCTCCGTCTCCTGGGTTCAAGCAATTTCCCTCCTCAGCCTCCCGAGTAGCAGGGATTACAAGGCACCCACCACCACACCTGGCTATTTTTGTATTTTTAGTAGAGAGGGGGTTTTGCCATGTTGGCCACTTTGGTCCTGAACTCCTGACTTCAGGTGATCTGCCTGCCTTGGCCTCCCAAAGTGTTGGGATTACAAGCGTGAGCCACCACACCAGGCCTATTATTGGAATTTATATGCAGGCTTTCCTACTCAGAGTTAAATTCTGAGTCACTTTTGAGTTCATTATCTTCTTGGGTCTCATAGGTTTATGCTGAATTGTTACCTCCTCTGTGTTGCTGGAGTGGCTGCTAAATTCACTTACCAGGCACTCACTCTCAATCTACTATCCATGAACACATCTTGCCCTACCATTAAACAGCAAGCTCCTTGAATCCATCGTATCTTACCTAGCAATAGATCCCCCACACTAGTAAACACTGTTATCAGAAAATAATATATGGTTAGTGAGAATTCATCCTGATTAATCCCTTTTCTCAATTCTTCTCTCATTAGTGCTTTTAGATATAGCTCAACTAGCCTCACTCCCAAATTGCTGACTCCCTTTCTCCAACTTGACTTGTAGAGGAATGGAAAGGGGTACAAATGTCATAATCAATATGAAAAACTAATCAGTTTATTTTTGTCTTCCCATGCCCCTTCCTATACTTCTGTCTCCTATCACCTTATTTTCCTGATGGTATCCCCTTGCCCTCAGCCATGCCACTGTGCTCAGGTGCCCTAAAACAGAGACAGTTGAGACAAGGAGTCTCTCCTCATTGATTTTATCAATTTTACTCAGGGTTCTAATACTATCTCTGATTCACTGTTATAATTCTGATCCTCCCCAATAAAACTGCCATTTCCTCACATCGATTTCACATAGATGAGGAAAAAATACGCTTTTTTCAAAGTCATCAGATACTCTTAGGTAACCTTGATAAAATGGAAATAGGCAGCATCTTTATGTATTTTAAGGGGCGTATTTGGGATAAACAGAACTCCCTAGTACATCTTAAATTCAACCACCTGATTATCTTTAAGGCTGGTCCTTGCCATGAAAATAGCAAAGACACGATTTTCTGACTCCAGTCGATTACAGCAGAGACCATGGGAAATCAGCTATTCTTTCATTTTTTCCCATCAGTTTTTGTCTCAACCCTCCAAATATGGCCATTCAAGTCTAATATACATAACGATGGAAATAACTATTGATATTATTTTTAACCATTTCATATCTATACACTGATTAATAGATTTTAAATATATGTTTTTACATATGTTACATCATTTGATCCTCATTACAATCTTTAGATTAAAATAAAACAGGCATCATCTCCCTAATTTTGTAGCTAGAAATGAGGCTGTGAGAGGTAAAGGGGCACATTCAAAATCACCAAGTAGTAATGTGTTCAGCTAGTACTCAAAGCAGGTCTTGTGGCTTCAAGTTAAGTACTTTTTGCTCGCACCATACTGCTCCTCATTGAGGGCCAAAATTAACATTACAGAGAGTTGCACTTGGACAATCAAGTCCTCAGCCAATCTGAACAGAGGATCCCTTCACTCATTGCTTTCTGGGCTTTGGAATTCCTTGTCATGAACAGTCCTTGCAGGAGACATGGGAGTATACCTTTGTATTCTTCAACAAATGGTAAATCTAATGTCAGTGAATTTTCAGGGTAAGTTATTTCTCTATTCAAGGGCCCTTTATAGTTACGTTCTAAAGGTTATACTGAAATTAGTCATTACAATGAGTCTATGATCTACTCGTGTTCAATCCCAATCTACTTTATTATAATTTTTATCACCATAGTTTTTTCTTCCAGGTTACTCTTCCATGAAACTCAGACATAGACTCAACCATAAAAGAGTCACATTCTGGCCGGGCGGGTGGCTCAAGCCTGTAATCCCAGCACTTTGGGAGGCCGAGACGGGCGAATCACGAGGTCAAGAGACCAAGACCATCCTGGCTAATACGGTGAAACCCTGTCTCTACTAAAAAATACAAAAAAGTAGCCGGGCGAGGTGGCGGGTGCCTGTAGTCCCAGCTACTTGGGAGGCTGAGGCAGG
>NW_012117755.1:1867610-1918752 GCF_000951035.1 Colobus angolensis palliatus | reverse complement strand
ACGTTATGCACATGTACCCTAGAACTTAAAGTATAATAATAATAATAATAATAATAATAAAAAGAAATAAAGAGAATGCTGCCAATTCTGCCTTTAAACATGAAGAAAAGAGATGGATTGTCATCATGGGTCCCAGAGGTGGAAAAAAAAAAAAAGAAAAAAAAAAAAGAAGCTTGATTTTGAGATCAAAGGCTACCCCCTAAAACTTCCAGCACTTTCAGCACTTCTCTACTCTAAAAGTAAACACACACAAGACATTAAATGTTTTAAATGCCTTATTGTCATCAAAAAAAGATTACTGAATAGTCAAATTTTAGAACAAGCAGGAATTTATGAACTAATCTAATCTAGAAATTTAAAACCATGTTCTATGAGCATAACTTAAACTTCCTGAATTCAGTCATAGGAAGGAGAAAGAGAAAATGGCAGATATTCCCCCCATCTAGTAACTATTATTTCCCAATTTATTAATTTTATTTTAAATATTATTTTAATATTAATATTATTTAAATTTAACAATATTTTATTTTAACTAATAGTATTTTGGGCAGGATAGTTTTGCTTTTAAAAATTGTTAATCTATTTTAACTTCCTCATCTTACAAACAATGAAATGGATATGCGGAGAAATCACATGTTCTGGCTACTACTGAAAAAGTCAGGCCTAAAATGCAATCTTCTATACCCATTGTTTTCTCTGCTGAGATTACCACCTTCTAAATCTATTGTTCTCTCTGCTGAGATTATCTCACCATTATTTGAACATCCTCATGAAGATGAATTAGTGTTAAAGATATTTTATGATTATACTAAGTATTCATTTCTGTTTGTAAACATATATTTCTTAAGTAAGGATCTTTACATCCTTGTATCTTCTCACCACAATCTCTAGCACAATGGAAGCTCAATTCCATTAGCTGATGCAATGAATATTTAAGCAAAGTGTCAGATATGCTTTATTCCTGTGTTTTTCATTTCATCATGATAATAGAGCATAATTATCTCTTCAGAACCCTAAAATGGGGTCAGTTGCCTTTAACTAATTTAGACAAAAAAGAATACTTTGAAAAGTACACATGTGATTATTTTGTTAATTAATACATAATTGAAAACATTGGGCCAGGCACAGTGGTTCATGCTTGTAATCCCAGCACTTTGGGAGAATGAGGCGGGTGGATCACTTGAGGTCAGGAGTTTGAGACCAGCCTGGCCAACACGGTGAAACCCCGTCTCTACTAAAACTACAAATATTACCCAGGTGTCGTGTCGCCTGCCTGTAATCCCAGCTACTTGGGACGCTGAGGCAGGAGAATCATTTGATCCCAGAAGGCGGAGGTTGCAGTGAGCTGAGGTTATGCCACTCCACTCCAGCCTGGGCAACAGAGAGAGTCTCCACCTCAGAAAATAATAATAATATATGAATATTCATTTGAAATTTCTTATGCCTTGCGCTGGTAGGGAAAATGAAATAAGTACATCGAGTGGCTCACTTTATGCATGATTTCCAGAAGTACACTTACAAATTCATGCAGAATGTGAGATGAAAACTCACAAACTTGTCTTGGTCACAAACTTGTATTGGCTGGGTCTGTCACGTCTATGGTGGAGAGCAAATGCTACCCATTTTTTAATATCTGTGAATCACAATCTTGTAACACAATTTATCCAAAGATAATACCTTGTTTTCTCTTAAATATTCTATAGCTTAGTGATTTATTAAATTGTGCATGTGTCTACATCTTAGTAATGAAGTAGTACCATTTTTTAATGATTGAAATAAAGCTCAATTGATTATTTAGTTATTCCATAAGCCACTGATATCTTCAGAAATAAAAAAACAATTGTCTTTGTAAGTAACAGTAAATTCTTTCAAAACTATACTCTGATCAATTTTAAGAGCCTGTCACATTTTTTTGCAGGTGATAATGGCTGACTCAAATATATATATTTGTGACAGTTAACTACTTAGTTCTCTCGTGCTGTCTATCTCCATATGCAGAGAATATAGCCTTTTAAAAGTCAACTGTATAAGGTCTCTATGTATGGAGAGAGAGAGAGAGTGCAAGAGAACTAAGTAGTTAACTATTAAAAATAATTTGCAATGAACTAAGGTAAACTAACAACTTTTTAGTTTGGGAAGGCGAATTTTGAAGGGTAACTGTGTCTCATGCACATAAACTAAACTACTTAGAATTTATCGTATCACATTTCATTTATTTTGAAAACTGCTTTAAATATGTACTATTATATAACATGATGATACACTGTAATGCTTTAGAAAGTGTAGCAATTGTGAAACCATGCTATTACTGGTTGCTTATATCTATCAAAATATTTTTTGAACATGTTCTTCTATTTTTCCAGGAATCAACACTTACCTGACATATTACATCATATTTTCTCATAAATACTCCAATGTTTTCTCATTTCAGACTATTTCTAACAATTATCTATACATCTAAATACATGTATTGATTTTATAACTTTTTATATTTGAAAGCATATTACATATATTAAAAATATATCAAACTACAGTACATAAATTTCTAGGTAATTACTTGCATTTCAAATCTTCCCAAAGAGTTGAAATTCTTTAACACTGTATTTATACATTTTTGCAAACTACTTACTAAATAAGACTTTGTCTTCATCATATAATACAAATATAGTCTATCATGCAAAAGTTCCATATTCCCTGGTTCTTCTTAAACAGTATATAAATAGGCATATAAAATTACAAAAATTAGGATATATAAGCTTTGCAATGATTTGTTTTCATGGCTTGATCATTTCATTACAGCCTTATGAATTTTGTCACAGTGTCCGCAACTAGCAAAAGCAAGTTAAATATACACACTTGCACAATCAGTAAAGAGGTACAAACACCCTAGATCATGCAGAAGATATACAAGGCCTCATTTTGGATGTTTGATCCACATGACATGCAAGCAATATTGTATCAGTAGTGCTTTTGGCAAAATTTATCGGTAGGGCTTTCTTTTGATGGATGACTTGTGTGCTTTTGGTTTTATTTATTTATTGTTTTGGCCTTCAGCATGCTATTTGTTGTTTTTTTCTGTAGGTGACCCCTGAAAGTACGTATGTTAAACTGCAGTGTAGAATGCAGTTCTAGAATATCTGTGGCAGAAAAACATGAAAGAGACAGAGACAGAGACAGAGAGAGAGACAGACAGACAGAGAGAGAGAGAGACGGTTTTATCTCCCATTATAGTCAGTGGTAAAATTTCCTTAAATACATTTTGGCCTTCACTTTCCTTTTGAAAACCTTGCTATGGGGTCTACTCGCCCCTTTGAGAGTACTGCACAACCTTCGCAAGAGATCATTTAGCACTAGTTTCCACCTTGGAGTAGATCTTCCTACCTTTCCAGTCTTAATTCTGTGGGAAATGGCTGCAAATCGATGGTTGAGCTCTGAGATTTGGGGCTCTACTAATTTCCTGCAGTGGTCACCGCGGTTTGCCATCAAGTTTGCTGCTTGGTCACGTGTAGAGTCCACTTTTGGGCGTATGTCATTCAGTTCTGCCTTTAAACGCTATATTCCATGA
This sequence comes from Colobus angolensis palliatus, assembly GCF_000951035.1. Taxonomy (NCBI): domain Eukaryota; kingdom Metazoa; phylum Chordata; class Mammalia; order Primates; family Cercopithecidae; genus Colobus; species Colobus angolensis. The sequence goes on along the minus strand of NW_012117755.1, from coordinate 1,915,187 downwards.
GCAAGAGACAGGACGTGAAGTTAGTAATTAATGAAAGTCAAGATAGGAATAGAGAGTGAAACAGAGCGAGTGAGCCAGAGAGAGTGAGAAAGAGAGAGAGAGAAAGTAAGAAAATGAGAGCAAGCACATGCAGAAAATAGAAAGGGAGATAAAACCATGATTTCCATAAAACAGGAGTAAAATGAAAATACATGTGATTTCAGAAAAATAGATCACTGTCCTTAAGTTTGATGCATGTCTATTTAAAATGTTTATTTAGTCTGAGGAAGGACAGGGATGTTTTCTTATGTTTTGCAACTATCATAAAGTATTCTGTTTAGTCTTATTTTATTATATCATTACTGAATTTAATAGTTGTGGAATAAACTAAGTATGTGCTCAGGAGGGCAGGTAGCTGAAGAACACTTTTCTATTGCTTCCTGGTACTTTCAAGTTCCTCTTTGTTTATTACATTGAGTGTCATAAGAAAAAATGTGATTTTTCTAACACATACAAATTTTGTGTCACATACAGAGGTACTGAGGAATGTTCTTCCTGACCTGCCGGGTCACAGACGTTGTAAGTTAAATAACTCAGACCCTATTATTCAAAAAGCTTTGAAGGAATTTCACCATAAGATGACATCTCTGACTATATATCAAGGGACAATGAAGAGCACAATACAGATCCACATCAAAATAAGCTTCACACAATAGCATAAATGTGTTTTGGGGATAACCTGGAATGCATTTATAGTTTTTCATTAAAATATATTGTAATCTGTGGAAAAATATGAAAATATCAGAGGCATAAAAATGAACTGCATAGAAAGAAACATTTTTTTGAGTTTTCTTTAAATAGTAAACAACTAATCAATAAATTTATCAAACATTTCAGCAAAACAAAATACAAAAATTTATTTAAAAGAGAGCTGTTAAAATTCAACTCTACCTATTTAATTGGGAAAGGAGACATCATCAAATAGAAACAATGTAGTATCAATAAGGTATATGTGCATATTATACCTCTCACACCCTTTTATCAGAATCATTTTTTAAACAAAAGATGATTAAGTTACCCTTGAAAAAGAAGACAGGGCTTCCTAACAATCAGTTTTGATACTAAAACAAGGAACCCAAAGCCTTCTTTACATGTAGTTAAAAATGAAAACCTCAGTTTTACATAAGCCCAACATTAAGACTAATTACCAAGATTTGGATATGGCTTAGGCAAAAAAAAAAAAAAAAAAAAAAACAGCTGATTGGATTTCAGGTGTTGATTCAGATGGGCTGAATGAATGATGGTGTCAGATTGTTCTTTGTGTTAGACACAAGAATGTAGTACCACCATTGACATAGGCAGAAATTTGCAATATGGTTTCAAAATAAATCTTGGAATCTCTTTCTGAACAGAGTTTACATTGGGTATAATTAACTGAGTGATGGATATGAACAGATACCCAGATTACAGAACTCTTCAAAATCATTAATTTCCATTCAAAGGGGGAAGAAAGGAAAAAGGGAAAGATAAAAGAAGGAAGAAAGGATTGTTTTACTCTTATTAAGACGTCCTCAGTATCTTTTAGGACAAACACAATTGAAGTAATTGTTGTACAATTTGAACATTACTTTCCATATTTTATTTGCTACCTTAAGCATGTCTTCTTTTTGCTGGGGTTTCTTTTTCTCTAATTCATCCAAAAGTGTGTCAGCCTGAATGATCCACTTTGTGATGTGGTCCACATTCTGGTCAAAAGTTTCCATGTGTTTCTGGTATTCCTTAATTGTACAGAGATATACCATGGCATTATTGGTTAGACAATATTCTTAAAGAATTTTTCCTATGTTCTAAAATTTTAAAAAGACAACAATATAGTTTCATTCAGATTAGTTTTAAGTGGTATTTTTATATAGAATATTGCTGAAATATAAATAAAAATATATTAAAATATTTTTTATAGATATTGAATTAAGAGCCAGCATATATGTGGACTTGAGAAATTTTCAAACATGAAATTATTACTGGTCACTTATATATATTTTTCTCATGACAGAGAAGGGTGTAAAAGCTTCTAGCCTTTTCTCTTACCAACAAAAGATTTAACCACTCTTCTGCTCTTGAGGTGACAGCTATCCAGTTACTATTCAGAAGACTGAGTTTATCTTCCACCAATGTCTCCTTCTTGCCCAAAACTGCTTTCAAGGCCTCTCCTACCTCTGTGATACTCTTCAGGTGCACCTTCTGTTTCTCAATCTCTTTTTGAGTAGCCTGTGAAAAGGATAGCATTGACCTTCAAGTAATATATTGCAGTCTTAAGATTTAATGCTTATGAAATGGTTTTCTCTATGATTACTATGATTTTGCAAGGTTTTAAACCTATAACTATGTATTAATGAATCATGAAAACCATACCATATATATTGCAGCTTCATTATTGGGTAACTATGAACATATATATGTACATAAGCATAATTCATGTCTTATTTTTCATTATACATATTTAATAAACATATTGTTCAACTAAATATACTTATATTTACTTAATTTGTTCATGTAGTGGCTAAAGGCAGACATTTGAAAACCCATTCACAAATAAGAAACTGCCTTTGGAAAATTCTGCAGTATGATGCTACTGTATTTCTGCAGCAGGGATTTTTTAGGCTTTTAGTGCCATGGATCTCTTTGGCATCTGTTGAAGCTTAAAAACCCTTTCTCATAATAATGCTTTTAAAAGCATAAAACAAAATGCACAGGATTTTAAATGCAAACAATTATACTGAAATATGCAAAACATTTTTAAAATATGTGTGATGTAGTAATACATGTTTTATTTCCTAACATGTTAATTAACAAGATCTAGCATCAGGTCTTTAGGATAATTTCAATGTAGTGATGATGAACATAACGGGTATTTTTAAGTATATACAATGTCTGGAACATATTATAAAAGTATCTATCATTTCTATTAGTGACAAAGTCATGGGTATTTCTATTGCTGGAGTTTGTTGCTCACATCTTTAATTGAAAAAATGCTTACTTTTGGTTTTAGGTGAATAAAAATAAAGATGTAGTTTTCCCCCAATCCAAGTTCACAGACCTTAATTCTATTCAGATGCCCTAGACTAAAATTTCCTAAGAGAATACCACTATTTCCTAAGAGGTGATTTATACAACATGAAAACAATCACATTTAACATGAAAAAATATATAGAGTATTGATGGAAAAAGTGATCTTAGTACAAATGCTTACTACCTGCTCTGCATAAAGCCCCTTTCCTGGTACCTAGCATGGCTGACAACATGGCCACTCTGCATTCCACTGCGTCTGTGCCTGGTTCCTTCCCCACCTGTCTAGTTAGCCAGCTGTTGGACATTCACAGAGAGCTGAGCCAGAGCCCAACAGTCCCTTTCTCCTTTCTCAATAAGGTTAACAGATACAGAGACTGTGATTGGCACTCGAGTTGAAAAGCTATTTGCGAATAGAGCTGATGTCTTAATCACAGAAAGCCAAAGCAAAACAAAATCATTGAGAAACAGCAATAACAGGAAAGTGGAGGAAGCCCAGCTACAAATAATCAATTAATAAACACACAAGGAGCAACTCTGTGAGGCCAGCCCATATCTAATTTCTTTAAAAAAATTACAGTACGAGATTAAGAAATTAGGTATAGGCTGGTCTCACAGAATCACTCTCAACATGTCTTTTCTGTCTTTATAATATACCAAAGTAGTCCCGTGGCTGTCTTTCTGCCACACCATCAGGTCCTGGTGCACTCAAAATCACTTCTCATGCTTTTTGTTTTGGTTTTGCCTTTGGCATCAGATAAACAGGGGAAATAAACGAGGAAACAATACAAAATTTTTTATGCAAGACAGAATCACTGTTTTTCAATTCCAAGATATTGTTTTATGTTGCATTTTTTTCAATACAAACATGCCTGAAATTAAGGTACTTAATGCCAAATGAACGCGACAGCTATCATGCGTGGGGTTCTTCATATGTAGGTGCTGTTTGTTGCACATGGGTGAGCTTAGCCATTCATATAAGCAATGTCTTCATTTATCAATCATAAGTGTTGCCTGAGCTCCTATTATATGCCAGTTACTACTGTAGCACAATCATATGTAATTCTCCTCAATATATTTTGGTAGATTATTAGAAGTATCTCATTTGGGTAGACACAGCCTCTTTAGAGCTTGACTTTAGAGTAGACACAGACTACATTTTATCCCTTTTAATACTTTGTCTTCACCCATTTTGTAGTATACAACCTCTATAACCATAGATGTTAGCCATTGTTACTAGGCACTGTGGGATAAAATGGTAGAGAAGTCCCCGTCCTTCAAAAACTTATATTCAAGTATGAGTTTGTCAAAGAGATGGACATATATGCAAACGAGAATTATCTACTTACTATATTCCAGTCTAGTGGCATGTCACTGCAGCTAATTTATTCACAATGGTAACACTTCACAAAGTTGAAGCTTAATTTATATTTGGATTACTATCTCTTAATATGTCTTCATAAAGATGACACTATATTTTAGCATCAATGTAAAAAGTTATTGTGTATGTAGATTTTTGTTTCTTCCATGACAAGCAATTCAATTAAAGGCAATGGAATTTTCCAAAACTCAGAAGAGATCAGAAAAGTTTTGAACTTAGGGGATAATGTTGCAGGTAGTTCCTGGCTCACAAAAACTATTATGGACCAACATCTGGCCAAATTCTTTCAGTTAATTTAAATAATGTCCAGTGATGTTCAACTGATGGGAGGAAAATAGGAAAAGTGGACTAATTAATAGTGTCTTCTTAAGTTCCACAAAATTATAAATTAAAACTAAAAGATGTTCAAGTTATCACCATGATGAACTTGTATTTGAAAAAAGCAGTGATATTATGGTGGTTTATAAACACTAACGGTCAAAAGTGATTCATAGGAAAATTTACACTCCGTAAAAAAAAAAAGAGACCTAGAGTTCAACCTTTATGTATGCTATTCAACAATAAACCAGTATTCAATCATTTGTATGAGTGCTGTTTTGGGTTAGGAAAAAAAGTGGTGTTAATTTAGTAGGTTTGAAAGTTTTCCCCTTAAATGTGTTTTTAATCCAAGGTACGACTTAAGAAATAAGACTTAAATAAGACTTAGCCTTTAAATACTATGCTGAACTTGCTTTCTGAAGATCTCAAATAGTAATTGACCAATGTATATCAGGTGTCTAATATCTAGTCTGTACTGTGCTGTTCACTGTCAGAGATGAGGAAGGAGGTAATCTTTGCAAACCTCACTCTAATCATGCCTACAGTGTAGCTGCAGAGGAAAACTTAAATGTAATAAAAAAATATGATATCATACTAGAAAAAAAATCACATTTTTTGGAAACGGACGAGCCATGGCTGGAATAAGCATGAATGACTACAAGGGAGAGGTGACACTTGAAGGTGAAGTGTGCCATAAAGCATGGAATGGTTTGGATTGACTAAAGACAAAGTATGAAGCAACGAGAAGGTATGAAAGTTGGAATAAAAGACTGCTATAGAGGAAGAGGGAATCCTTATTGTAAACTAAAAGAATACATTTGATGAGGTTGCTGAGGAACCATTTTCTCTGGCTCTAATAGTTTTCCATAACAGAAGAATGTCTGCATCTTCAGATATATGGAGAACCAACCTAGAGCTACTGCCTTGGCCATTGCCTTTATACCTATACTCATTCCTCTCAAAGGGAGCTACGTATTTATAGGGTTGGCAAGATGGAAAAAAACCAGCTGAACATATATGGCATTTCCGCCTTTTCAAAAGCATCCAATTCTCAGCATACATGTCTTCTTTCGCCTTGTGAGGTGAGAGGTGGAGAGGGTTCTGGAAGATCTACTCTTCTGAAGGAGCAAGTTCAAATTCATTGACTAAATTCAGTAAATCTTAACTCAGACACTTTAGGTTTTTCAACCATGTAGTAATGTGATAGCTGCTAGGATCGATTTTAAGTCTGAAGTAAAAGCAAGATTGTGTACACTCAGTTTTAATTTGACCTATGACATGATTGTAAGTCCACCTTCAGGAGATTCGAGAGAAGTTGAAGGCAAACTATATACTTGGCACTAAAGGTTTTTATGATAGAGGGGAAAATGTCTGACATAAGTAAAGTCCAATTAAACTATAAATTGCCACAATGTCTAACATATTATTTATTTTCCATATGTTGCTTTGTAACATTTGATAGCTCCAGTATAAATAGTCCAAATACTAAGCACTAACTTCCATGATTTCAAACAAATTTGCTGTCTACTTCTTAGCCATAATAATTTGTAAATGCTACTCTAATTTCCCTATTATAAAAGAATGAGTATAATGAGTTAATTTATTCCAGTGAAGTCATACCCCACGTTGATGGGAAGGATGAAGAATGCATTCTGATTCATTCATTCCCCATATCTACAAGTTTAATTGCTTGTAGAAATTTAAAATGGCATGTTAGGTTCAGGGTTCAGCTATCAACTCACTTCACTGATACAGTAGCAAGATGGAAAAACCTTCTCCATTGGTCTCTGCTGATTATACCATCAGCATTTTTAATCATTTTTATTTAATGGTAGAATGATAAAAATTATTGGAACAATTATCTGGTCCCATAGGAACACCTTTACAAATATTTTCCTTCAGGTAAAGAAATGTAGCTCATTTAACCTCCATTCTCTCCTCCACCCATTTCACATTTTCACAAGTTTTCCAATACCTTCCACAAATTTTCTTGGAATTTCTCAGGGACTTATATTCTTAAGATAACTTCTCTGTCTGATCTCCTGTTATTTTCACTATTTATTTATTTATTTATTTATTTATTTATTTATTTATTTATTTATTTATTTTTGAGACGGAGTCTCGCACTGTCGCCCAGGCTTTAGTGCAGTGGCACAATCGCAGCTCACTGTAAGCTCCGCCTCCCAGGTTCATTCCATTCTCCTGCCTCAGCCTCCCAAGTAGCTGGGACTACAGGCACCCGCCACCACGTCCAGTTATTTTTTTTGTATTTTTAGTAGAGATGGGGTTTCACCGTGTTAGCCAGTATGGTCTTGATCTCCTGACCTCGTGATCTGCCCGTCTTGGCCTCCCAAAGTGCTGGGATTACAGGCGTGAGCCACTGTGCCCAGCCCACTCCCTCTTTTTAACCAAATTTTATTACCTTAAGAGTCTCCTGTTCTCTAGAGCCTATCTTCAATCAGCACCACATTTATTTAACTATGTACCTTAACATCATTTCCTTGTAGATTCCTCCCTTTACTAGGGCTCAATTAAATTTGGGCTTATTTTAGCTATTCCTTTCTCTTACGCATGTTCCCTGTAATATGAATAAAAGACTAACTAAAACATCCATAAAAGGCATCTTGAGAGATCCCCCTACCCAAGTGAGTTCTGCACTTAGTATTTGCAAATATTATACCATTTCTGATCACAGGGAACAGGAGAGAGTTCTTTCACCTTTTAGCTACGTAACATATTCATGGAAAGAAAAGGAATACATTGCCATATTACTGCAGTTCTAAGATGTGCATTTGTCACATTTTAAGGATTCGGAAATTGAGATGTAACATACAATTTAGGTTTACCTTGAAAGTGGTAGTGTTTTTTTTTTTTTTTTTAATTCTCAGCAGCTGTAGTCATATCAATGGTGCATCACACAATCTAACATGTCTTAAACATGAGGAAATGAGATGCTAATTGCTTTTTCAGCCCCCAACATTACTCTATCATAGCCAGAGGTTTAGGACATATTTTACTATTAGGCTAATGTGACAGAATAATACAATGATAAATTCAAAAATAACATAAAACATTAAATAGTGGATTCTATAGCAATATGTATTGACTTTTTAATAATAATGTATTATTAAAGAAGAATTTCATGAAAGCAGAATGAACAGAACAGAAATAACAGCTCTAACTATAATGACAGTGAATAGTGACTCCAATGGCATTTAACAGATGTTCTATTTTCTAAGTAACAGCTGCTTGATGCATTCATTGCACTAAGTTAACGATCTGCTAGTGTTATTTCACTTCACAGATAAATTACTGTGCTTGCTTTTAAAAAAGAAGATATGGAATTTTTCATGGGAATGAGAGTATAACAGACTTTAGGGTAAGTAATAGTTCTTATATTTTTATAGCTAAGAGGAGTGACAAGTTGAGGCAGTTATCCAGATAATCTAGGACCAGAAACCAGATGTCTTTAAACTGTGAAAGCTGACTGTTTAAAAAAATATACACAATACATGGTTGACTGAGCTGAATTCAGTTCTCATCAGACAACTTGAAATTTGTGGATCTTGTATCACATTATCTAGTGATTCTCAACTTTGCTGAATAAGAGAGCTGGTTACAGTTAGACTAATTAAATCAGAATCTCTGGAAGTGGGCCCCAAACATTGGTATACTTTTCAAGTTTCTCGGGTGATTTTGATGTGCAACCAACGTTGAAAACCACAGGCAAACAGGAAGACGCATTCTAAGTTTTTATTGAGTGACAGTCATTAAATTCTAAAAGTAAACTGAAAGCGAAAGGATAATTGAGAAACTAGGAATTGTTCTTCCTGATGTTAAATATTATCAAACTTTGTTTCCAAAATAAATGTGAAAAACACAGTAACTTGTTAAACAAGTGGCTATTTAGACATAGGTTATTCTTCATTTAACACCTTGAGTTAAATTTATTAATACCATTTTTGTGTGCATGCGTGTGTGTGTATGTGTGTGTGTGTTCCTCTCAGGCAACTCTTGGCATACTAAGACTACTGTTAATAAAACAGGCGGTAGGATGAACATACTATAGGACCAAATTTTTTTTCCAGAAAATCTTATTCTACCAGTGGAAATTTTAGATGACACCATGGATATTTAGGGGTTTAATGGAACTAAATTATTTAATTGAGTTGGAATTTTTGATGATTAAAACATTAGAAATAAAATGTTAGTGATTAAATCAGAAAATCATATAGATTAGACTTTGTCAAAGCTTGTATTTCCCAAACGTGATGATCATCAGGGAAGTAAACCCCCAATTAATCACATACATATTTACTTTCCTGTGGTTATATTTTCATGCTCAATTCATATGCTAAACAATATTGGCCAGTAATGGGATATTCAGATTGATTTACTTACACTCAACTAATCAGAGTGATTTAAAGATATTAACAAACAATATATGAAATCTAAAAATCACACCAGTGGGGACAGACTACAGACTGTAATCGATGATAGATACACAGGTTTTCATTTTATTATTTTAATGAGGGCTTACATTGTCTGCTCTTGAAATTTAGCCATGGTTTGTTTCATTCTTACTGTGAATGAGTAGCTTTTTTGTTACTTTAAGCTTAGATTACTTTAAAATTACTAGAAAATAATATTTCTTATGATAATCTGGTATAGTGGAAAAAATTGTTGAAATCAGGCATAGTATTGGATTCTAGTTACAGTTTCGCTATGTACCAGGACTTGTATCTTTCCATCTATAAAACTGAAACATTTGATCACATGACTATTTTTGTTCTAAAACTTGTAAAATTTTAGATTCGCATCAGCATTTTTTCTCTTAAGAACTGCTTTGTCATTATAATTTTCAACTGTTAATTTGCAGGTTATGTTTAAATAGGTATTTCATAAGTAAGTCCTATGTGTCAGGCAATATCTTATGTATATGGGAAATATCAGTGAGCAAAATAGACATTTTTCCCTGTCCTTTTGCTGAATGAAACATTATTGCCTACATAACAGTCCAAGAGAGTAGGGGGTATCATGACAGCTCAAGGAACTTGTTCAGTTCCGGTATTCAAACTCTTCAGGTGGTAGTAATCTCCTGTAGATTGCCTTGCCATTTCCTTCCATCATCTCTATTCTATAGCTATCAGTGTTTCTCACCTCAGCCTAGAAAATTCCATTAACAGAAAAGGAAAAGCATATAAACATTTATGGGGTGATAAATATCACTGTGATGGCTGCCTCGTGGCACTGTTGTTGTCTGGACCATGCAGCTAGCTAGGAGTGATTCTTATTTTTAAAATCTTAACATTAATTTTACCCTCTTTAATACTACTCTGATTGAAGAAGATTGAATTTAAAAATACAGTGAAAAGGTTATGTGGCTGTGGGAAGTTCCAATTAGCATTAATAGTTTAAATTTTCAATTTTCATCATCAATCTTTATCTCATTTGTTAATATTCTCAAATGGTTTTCCTCCTGTCATTTTAATTTAAAAAATTTCTTTACCTTTTAAACAATTTGGCATACTTTTAAAATTTATTCTTTTTTTATATATAACTGTAATTTGGAAGCATGGTCATAGAGTAAAGGCAGACAGGACAGTTTTCTTACTTGCAGCTGTCCCTTCAGTTAGTCAACCCTGATCACATCCTAGCTACTTCTGGAAGTTCTCCCATTCTTTCTCTGTGGGCTCATTAAGAATTAGAATACCTAAGATATTCTAGAGTTCATAAATCCCTTCAAGTAGATGGTATCTTGAAACATCTTAAATTTTAAGATGCACCACCCAGTATCTTTTGGAAGGGCTATGCATTCTAGTATCTATGGTTTGGAATGTGTGACTATTGAATTTTGAGCAGGAAGAAAACTTAGATGAATCATTCTATTTAGCAAAGACCAATTCTACAATGCCCCTGGCCTATCAGAAGGATCCTAGAAATGCCAAATCTCTGATGCTCATTCAAGAAGATATGGCAAAATTCTAGGGTCAAACAGGGCACTGCTTTTATATTAGCTTTCCTCTGGTTCAGGAGTTGGAATATGTTCTGTAAATGGCCACACAGTAGTTGTTCTAGGCTTTGTGAGCCATATAGTCTCTGTCAGAATTATTCAACTCTGCTGTTGTAGCACAAAAGCAGCCAGAAAAAATAAACAAATATAAATTGATACACCTCAATAAAGTCTTATGTATAGGCACTGATGTTTGCATTTTTAATAATTTTTATGTGTCTTGAAGTATGTAGTTCTTTTAATTTTTTCCAACCATTTACATAAAAACAATTTTCATCCCATGGGCTGTACAAAAGAAGGTGGCTGAATGGATTAGGCCTACCAATTATAGTTCGCCCATCTCTGCTCTCATTTATCTGACTCTAATTAATTTACCTTCCTCTTGGTGACAGAGTTTCTTAGGTGTTGTTCTCTATTAGGAAGTTCAAGAAATTGGCTAGAATTGATATGGCTCCTACTAGCTCAGATCTTTTCATGGTTCCCACGGTAACATTAATCCTCATATTAAGGATCCTGGACCCACATGACTTTGAAATCCTTAGGAGAGTGAATGACTATTACAAATCTAATCATGGTCACCCTATGAAAGCAATCAACATCTGTTATTTTCTGACTTTTTAACAAAAGCCATTCTGACTGGTGTGAGATGCTATCTTATTTAGGGTTTAATTGGCATCTCTCTGATGATTAGTGATGTTGAAGATTTTTTCATATGCTTATTGGCCACTTGTATGTCTTCTTTTGAGGAGTGTCTATTCATGTTCTTTGTCCTGTTTTTAATGTGTTTTTTTATTTTTTAATTTCTTGTTGACAAGTTTAAGTTCCTTATAGATTCTGGATATTATTCTTCTGTCAGATGCACAGTTTGCAAATATTTTCTCCCATTCTGGAGGTTATCTGCTTACTGTGTTGATTGTTTCTTTTGCTGTACAGAAGCTTTAATTTAACCAAATCCCATTTGTCAATTTTTGTTTTTGTTGCATTTGTCATTGAGGTCTTGGTCATAAATTCTTTGCCTAAGCCAGTGTCCAGAAGAACTTTTCCTAGGTTTTCTTCTAGGATTTTTAGTAGTTTGAGGACTTACATTTAAGACTTTAATCCTCCTTGAGTTAATTTTTATATACGGTGAAAGGTAGGGGTCCAAGTTCATTCCTCTATATATGGCTAGCCAGCTATCCCAGCAACATTTAATGAATAAGGTGCCCTTTCTCTGTTGCTTATTTTTGCCAACTTTGTCAAAAATCAGTTGGTTGTAGGTGTGCTGCTTTATTTGTGAGTTCTCTATTCATTCCATTGATCTATGTGTCTGTATCTGTAACAGTATTATGCTGGTTGGGTTACTACAGCTTTGTAGTATATTTTGAAGTGAGGCAATGTAATGCTTTCAACTTTGTTCTTTTGGCTTAGGATTGCTTTGGCTATTTGGGCTCCTTTTTGGTTCCATATGAATTTTAGAATTGTTACACAATAGACCCATGTAACAAACCTGCACATGTAACCCCTGAATCTAAAGTAATTTAAAAAAGAAACTAATTGAGAAACAGAGAAAGGGATATGGAGCTTTTTGCACACTTGTCTTGTTTACAAAAAGGGAAATAAGATCATTTTCGGACGACCTTCAGTTCTGATGTTACCTCACCCAGTGACTTACAGATCTGTCCTCTCTAACAACGATTCTCTCTGAATAGAAGTGATCTTAAGGATAGCAGAACGTCACTGCTGCCACACAAACTGACCATTCACAGGCTAACTTTTGATGAAAATTCTCAGTTCTCAGTTTGCGCTATTCATTCCCTTGACTCTATTTTCACACGGGAATCATTGATAAGAATCTGTCAATCATGCTTCAACGTCGATAATAAAGTAAAAAAAAAAAAAAACATAGAAACATCCTGTTTAAAAACTGGGAAGACAATGTTCCTTATTCATATTGCTAAAATTAATCTGCTAGGTTGCTGTCCTGTTGCTCAATCAGGAGAATCTTTGGCCAATGCTTAGCCAAACCAGATGAACAGTGGGCATGCTCTTTTGAAACCAGTAATTCTCATCAAGTAGGTGTTCCTTAATTACTAAGATTTATCTTACAGAACCTGGCTAGTGGGGTTTCCAAAAGGAAAAATCCCAAGCATTTGGTTTTGTATGTTTTCTTATGTTCTTATATGTTATTTTAGACACACAGAAAGTATGCCAGATGTAATCATTACTTCTGTACGCATAACACATCTTAAGGAATGAAATATTACAAATATCATTTAAGCGTCCTGTTCACATCCCACCCATTCTTTTGTCTTTCCTCACAGAGATAGCTCTTGTTCTGTATTCCGTTTATATTACTTCCCACACATGTTTCTGCTTTTACTATATATTATATATAACTTAATAGTGTATATTTCTACATATTTTATCCTTTTTGTAAATGGTATCACCCTGCAACATTTAAGGTGTTTCCAATTTTACTATATTTCTCAAGAAGCTTGATTTTTATAACATCTCTTTCATCATTTTAGGAAACCTTCCCCTTCCTTTTTAAAGGGGACAGCATTAGAAAATAAATGGTGAATTGCCCCGTAAGCCTATGCCCAGTTTATGAAGAACATAACTGATATTTTGGCCAGTATAAGAAACTCTCCTGGCCGGGTGCGGTGACTCACACCTGTAATCCCAGCACTTTGGGAGGCTGAAGCAGGTGGATGACCTGAGGTCAGAAGTTTGAGACCAGCCTGACCAACATGGTGAAACCCCACCTCTTCTGAAAATACAAAAAATTAGCAGGGCATGGTGGCGGGTGTCTGTAATCCGAGCTACCCGGGAGGCTGGGGCAGGAGAATCGCTTGAACCCAGGAGGCGGAGGTTGCAGTGAACCGAGATCGGGCCATTGCACTCCAGTCTGGGTGACAAGAGCGAAACTCCATCTCAAAATAAATAAATAAGAATAAACTCTTCCTTTCAGTATCTATCTGGTTTCCCTACAAGTTGGAAGAATTCATCTCAATGCTAGTAATACTGCTCTGAAGGTGCATGCGGCTGACTCAAGCATTGCTCACACTATGATGGCTGTCTCATTTTATTAATTCTGTGTATTTTATGGTAGGCCTAAATGATAGTTCTGATGGGACCTTATTTAGAATTTTGGTGGTACTGGAAAACTGCTTTCACATGGACTATGGCTCCATAGATAGGTGATGAAATGTTATTAAATTAATTAAATAACACAAACTAGTAGGAAATGGAGAAACAGCAAGAATGCCTGACTGCTTTGGTGGTCACCAACATAGTTTATATTATAGACAATGCATCTGGGGCCTGCCCACAGCCACGGTAAGGAGGTGAAATGAGTATAGAGAATCCAGTTATTTTTTTTTTCTCATAAAAACTCAAGTGTTAGATCATTGTGGAAGGGCTTGATTTGATATGACAGGGATTTCTGATCAACAGCATTGGTGACATGAATACAATAAGCCAGACCATGGAAGACTAGACTGATCATCTGATTTTAATGTTAGATTCATTTTTCTCAGCTTTGTGATGTAAGAAAAACTGAATTGAACTTTAAATATCCTGACACTTTTCTAATTTAGGATAGGAAAATTTCTCAATTATATAACATGGTTAGTTACAAACCAAAACCCTAAAACTTTTGTGTCACATGAAGACTTTATGAAATCTATACTACTATAGATTAGTAAAATCTATATTGTTTTTAAGGTGACTTCTGATTCTCCAACTGGAGCAATACCTCCAAATCCTTTGCTAATTTTGATCTTGAAAAGTGAATTCTAGTTTTCTCAAATCATAGGAAAAACTAATACATTTAGACTTAGTATTATCATTGACCACTATATTAATTTTCATCACACTCATGCCCCCTATAAAACATTCTCACTTCACCTTTTGATTGCCATCATCAAGAGAGTACTACTGAGCTTTATTTTCAATAGCTTTTATAGCTAAAGCAATAGCCCAACTGTGTTTTCAAATAAATCTATTCACTGAGAGATTGATACAGGTTCCTAGAGAAGTCAACATATTTTGAGTTGTTGATGGTGAGTTTTCTTTCTTCAGTTATGCTTGGCACGAAAAGGCTCAATAGCCAATTTCTCTGTGACTGGTTCAAACACAAAACTCTATGTTAGCAAAAATTTTTAGCTATTGAAGCCTTCTAGTATTATGGCATACACATGAATATGAAACCCTGCTTTCCAATTAGATATAGGGCCAAGTATACAAATGTGTTATCAGCTAGAAACAATCTGACTTCTTTCCAGGAAAAAGATACAGAAACATTTTTTCTGTATTCAGAGAAAATAACCTTCAAATCTCTGATGCCTAATTCTACTTAAAAGCTCAGTTGCAGGAAAGCATATTCACGGAAGGTTATATGATGTGATAATTACGTAATGCATGCCTGTGTAAAAATCTCATGTAATTCGTAAATATATACACCTACTATGTATCCATACAAAATTAAAAATTAATAAAATAAAGAATCTAAGAATCTGAAAACAATTGCTAGAGTACTTTCGACTTCTGCTTCAATATTTTTTCCTCTGATAGGATTGCTTTTTCTGAATGGCCCTTTAGCATAAAGTTTTCTATTGCATGGAGCCATGTTGGTAGAAAAAAAATAAACAAACATTCTTATTGTTTATTATAAGAATATTAATCAGCTTGTTATCACCTTTATGACCCTCCCATTTATTTTCTTCTGGCACTAAGTTCTAGCAAAAAGCTAACATACTACTAGTAAAGTTAAAATTATTTTAATTCTTATTTTAATAATTTAGAAACTTTGGGTCTCATAAATATGTTTACCTCTTGGTTTTGTCTGTTAGGAAGCTTGGTGTCAATTTGTGACTTTATTGTTCCCTGTCCATTCCACCACCCATGAGACATTGTGGATATATTTCTATGCACTTGTTTTTTTTATTATTTATCTACTATAATTTTTCTTTTCCTAGTTTTCCAGTTTATTTAGGCTTGTCAAGTTATGCCATATGTATCTCTTTAAGTCACCCTAAATAATTTTTCTGGAATTTTATATTAAATATAATTCAGATACTTTAAGATAAAACTGATAATATTTAGCTATAGTCAATGTACTTGAAAATTATGCTTTGTTTGGATAAACTAAAGGTCAAATAATCACTTCATGAGTAATAGACATTTTTATGTATTTGAATATTTGAAACTAGATGTTCAAATATTTTCATACAAAAATAATGTTCTTAGGTCAATGCAACTGAGAGAAATTCAGTAGATATAAATTAAATTGTCTAAAATTTTTAAAAAATAATAATAAAGAAATTGACTCTAGATATTCAATTTTCTGCAGTCACATTCCAAATACTTGGAATGACTGGCAACTACATTTAATGTATTGCATTTAAATGAATTTAATTTAGTTTTTTAAAATTTTACATTTATCTTTTGAAACAGCAGTTGAAACTTACAGCTTGAATCGAGCTCTCCACCTACCAAGAAACCATGAGAAATGAGAATGTACTCAATAGTCATGGGGTTTCATATATGAGAGTTTGAATTTTATGCTAAATTATTAGAATGATTACCATAAATGTGACTGACTTAGATCTGCAGGGTGTATCTTTTTCTTTTATGATTATTATTTTTAAAGAAATAATGAGCACCTTCCAAATAAATTGGTAAAAAAAAAAATTCTGTAATTTAGATGCAAATGAATATACTTCTTATATGACAAGTAAGAGATTTTAGAGTATGTCATTAACAGCTTAGAGTTTCAAAAGATCTAGATAGAGTGATAAATTATCTTTATTCTACAAAGAAAGAAAATAAATTCCAGCTTTCTAAGCTTTGTTTTTTTTCTGCTAGATCTCAAATTAGCTCTGCTCCTTGACTTTATGAAAAATATTTTCCAGGCAGATTCAACAAGTAGCTAATTCTCCAGACTATTCACGCCTTCTATATGACAAGGATAACCTAGAAACCTTTGCAAAGTTCATTACCTTATAATATTTGAATGATTTCATGGGGAGGCTAATGCAAAAGTACCTCAAGTAATATGTTTGAATGATAAGAAAAAATAAGGCTAATGTGAGTTTTAACCTGTATATACTTTATCTTCCCTGCTATAGTAATCTCATATATGATCCTGAGTAACTATAATTCAGTATCTTATCTAACATTAAATTTATTCTGAAAGAGAAGAAAAACAATTTAATTCACTACTATTTATGTGAAAATATTTTATGTAACAAAATATATTACTACTTGTTCTCTGAATCTACATAAAGACGGTTTTCAGTTTGGGTCTCATTTATATGATTGTAAGTTTTTACAAAATGTACTGAAAATTTCCCAACTTTAAATCATCTGGATAGCCACATTGAATTAAAAATAAAGCACAAACTTCTTATACATCTAGTTAATTTGGTAACTTTAAAACATCAAGTGGGTGTAAATGGCCTAACACATTGGCAAAGTTTGAGGTAAAACACGTTATCAGTATCAGCTATTTTCTTTATATCAACACACTTTCCAGTAATCTGGTAATGAATAAATTGTAAAAAAAGTATTAAGCTATGAGTCTCTTCACTTAAGTTCTAAGCAGCATGAAATGACTGGCCATCAGAGAAAGGGCAAGAATTTAACAGCTAACAATTACAGGAGCCCCTTTGTCATTTGGTGATGGGAATGATGGCCCCTGCATAGACACCTCGAGATTCTTTCTGAAATGCGACTTTGGCAATATGCTAATATTGCAAGTCTTGTCTAGCCCAACTGTCTTCAATCTCTGTGTCCTTGTCCCCTTCATGACTGTGGGATTCATTTGGGCAGTATCGTCTTAGGCAAGCCAGTATATTATAGGATCTCATCTCTGGACCAATTTTCAGACTAATGATCTATGTATTTTTTAAGGTCTTACTCATAATTTACTGAACCCTAAGGTAGCTTTGGAGAGACTCTTGCTAAAGCTTACCATTGGTTTTATCATGGTCCTGAAAAGCACAGATGAATTTTTAAGAAAGGGAAAATGAAACAATATTTATAATGCTATTTTTGCTACATGTTAATACTTCCTTACAAAATCATATTACTATGCGTTTTCATGCATGTTCAAAATAACCTTCGGTGATATAGGTTTTACCTTTCCCCAGGCAACTTCAGAATCCAAATTACTAGGCATTCCTTCAACTGCTGATCGCTTTGTCAATTCCATATCTGTAGCTGCCAGCCATTCTGTCAAGACATTCATTTCCTTTCGCATCTTACGGGACAGTTTTAAGCATTTCTCCAACTGTTGCTTTCTTTCTGTTACCTGAAAAGAAGTATAATAAAATGTAATTTAGATTACTCTTTAATTCAAATTTAGTTATAACCACTTATTTGGAACTTTTATATTTCTTTTATTTAAAATAACTATTTTCTTACAGATTTTAAAATAATATTTTATAAAATCATATATTCTGAATATTCAGAGTGAATAAAAATTGTCTAGGGCAGATGAGATCGTCTGTCCAAAAGATAGAGTCTTGTATGTTGTCATGGTAGAAAAGAAAGCTATAAGCATTTTTCTCTAATATAAGATAATTTATGGCCAAAATTTACGATAAATAAAATGATACAAGTCAAACTGAAGATAAAACTCATTTCTCACTGAAAACTTACTGTCATTTGTCAACAATATGGCAAGAAGGTTTACGATCCTCTATATACAAATGAGGCTTGCTCATGCTGGTAAGGAACCGAAATGAAGACAGAAGATTAATTCTCTCAAAAGGTAAAAGTATTTGTGTAATATCTGGAATTATTAATTGTATCCTCATTGCATCTTTAAAGTGTCTTACATCTGCTCAAAAACAATACAGTGAATAGGTGACTTCCTCCTTAAACACAATTTTGCCATCCAATAGGAACAAAAAGATGAATGCGAAGACAATATTCATCCCCATTAATAGAAAAACTCATGACTTGATCCTGTACTCCTCTTCTCAGTGTTTGATACCAAGACCTCAAAAGCAAATTATCCATATTCTCACATAAGAAATGAACAAATTTGTACTTCTCCACCACCTTGTCAGATGTGCCTATATTTTGTTAATATTTTCAGTTGGTTGGTTTAATAAAAAGCCCAGCATCTCTTTCTACTAAATGCAGTCAAATCATCAACAAAAGCCAGGTAAATTATAATTTCTTAAAGGCAAATCTTCTTGCCTCACACATCTTTAGATTACTCCCCCACACCCCTGAAAGTTCCTTGAACAAAGAGAGGGTTTGCTAAATATGCTTTATATATGGAATAAAGGAATGAATGAAGACTTGCAAATCATTAATTATAAGTTATAACTGGTGGAATATACACATAAAGAGTTTAAACTCTTAAAAGTTGCTCCTGGTGTCTTTTTTTGTTTTTGTTGTTGTTGTTGTTATGTGTTTTCACTATATATATATATATATAGTTTTCACTATATATATATATATATATAAACTCTTTTCTGTCATGAAGACTGGGAATCTGAACAGTAGATATAAATATTTGGCTCTGCAGAAACAGCATGATGGAATATAAGTATGTGAGGCTCTGCAATACCTAGTGGACTCACAACTTGAGTATGATTTTTGGCAGAACACCTCATTTTTCTCTGTTAACACATCTATCAAATGGGATTACTATACTTACTAATAGAACACAGGAATATTCTGAAGGTAAAACCAGACAACATTTTGAGAGAGCGTGACATATTGTAAGACCTCAATCCCTTCCTTTATTCTCATTATTTACCTTTAGGGATGGTTCAATAAAAAACTGTGCCTGAATGTACAGAGCAAAAGCTTTATTTACATTTATTTTACTACCTTACAGGTAAATAAAACACGGACAAGATTTGGCTTTTGTTGCTAAGAGATCTGAAAGGTAGAGTCCAGATTAATTTCAATTGTAATGGAATTGGTTAAAACAATACCACCACCAGCATTTGTGCATCACACCCTAGGCATAATAGGTACCACTGACTGATACATATATATATGTATCAGTCATATATATATATGTATCAGTCATATATACATATCAGATACATATATATGTATCAGTCATATATACATACAAACATATATATGTGTGTGTGTGTGTGTGTGTACAACCGAAACAAGAATCTAGTTATAAGCAAGAAAAACACCAAAGATGAAAATATGTATAAAGCATCTAAAATGCTACAATCAAAATAAATATACTGGAACCCTGATAACAATTCCAATTCCAAATAATGAAATTCATTATTTTCTTTACAAGAGGTGTGTGTACATTTAGAAAACATTTAGTTGCTGAGACTGTAAATTCATTTTTTAAAACAGATTTTCCCTTCTATTTTTTTTTCCTAAGTAAAAGCATCTGCCCTTTTGACTGCAAGAATTTTATTTGTGTTGTAAGCGTGCATGGGGGGTGGGAGAAAATATACCTTACGGTGTGTTTCTATGCATATTTTTTCCTACACATTACTGGTAGAAAAATGATTCCAGATTCAATATTTCAAAGAAATTCTATCTTCCCAGAGCTAATGCATTATTGATTTTTATTTATTTCATTTTGTTTATTTCCAGCTAAATACATTTTTAAAAAACAGGAGACACTGCCATCTTAAGGAAAATTGAGTTTTATACTTTGTGTGTGTATGCGGGGAATGGATACATTTAACAGAATGCCACCTGCAGTAAAATGTTTTAGTAGTCATTGTTTCAGGAAGTTAACAATGTATTTACGGGATGATATTAGTATTGCTATTTATGTATATTTCCATAAAAATCAGAGCATAGAGAAATAAAAAGGGATTATAGGTATTATTACATCAATGGTGCTAGGTTTAGTATCTCTTAATAAATTATATTTCTCTCCCCACTCATCACCATATAAGAATACAGTGAAAATGTAAGACAAGAGGAAAGTACTCTTCAGGAATCAAATGGACCAGCACCTTGATCTTGCACTCCCGAACTTGGAGGCTCCTGAACTTGGAGAAATCAATTTGTGTTGTTTAAGTCATCAAGTTTACTTTATTTTGTTATGGCAGCTGGAGTTGATTACTCCAAAAAGGTATTGCATACTGAATCGAGGCAGACACAACCATGTAAATTCTGAAGATGATTAAAACAGAAGGGTTCCTTCTTAAATAAAAAGAACAATGGAACAATGTGATAAAATTCCCTTTGTTGCCTTTGCTTTTATCAGACAAAGCTACTGCTGTTGAAAATATTTTGAGTCAAAATGCAGACAATATTTTTACTCTCAGCCAAAGAATACAGGACTTACAGCATTTTTATAAGATGGTATTTATACATGATCCCTCAGTCATAAATGTTTCTAAATCGATATTTACTTCAAAAACAAATTTTTGGCCTATGTTTTTGCTGTTTTCTGTGATATTATGATTTCTTCATACACTTTTATTTTGCTTTAAGGATACTACTATGTGGCAAATAGTTAGAAGAAACACAAGCTCTCAAATATATATTTTCAGGAATAAATAGGGTTTTACATCATTATGAGAATCATTCATTTCTGAATAATAATCAACTCAGGGCACTATTATTCATCTAATGTCACTTTTATTGTTTTAAATTCTAATTGATTTAGTCTGTTATTTTATGCTAAATTTACTCTTGCAATGACTTTGTAAAAATTCCCTTGACAAATAAAAAGTCCACACACAAAACAACTCTATTTTAAAAAGTAAACTGAGAAACTCCCCTTTACCAAAATGTGTATTTTCTTAATTTAAGAAATACTCATCCATACATTATTTTAGTATAAAGTCACACAGGCCAAATTATAAACTGAAAATGTGTGATTTACGATAACATACATTTATTTTATTAATTTATAATTCATAATTATAAAAAGAACATGTTTCCAGAACTGAAGCTGTAGCATTAGGATTAATATTAGAGATTATTCAGTCTCTAATACATTTGAGACTAGAGCTTATTCAGCCCTTCATAATTGATGTTAAATATGAAATAATTGGCATCTATAAAAATTGATAAGCACTGGAATGAGATATCCAGTGCAGATACAACTTTTCTCTCTGTTGTGATCTTTAAAACAATGATACATTTTTCTAGAGGATACAAAGATATCTCATTCCAAAGGTACCCCAGTAGACCAAACAAGCAGTTGAAATGTATTTTATTTCAAGATTATCATAATGCTTTCCCATCAATTGAATATCAGTGTTCCTTATTTTGTTTCCTTATTTTGTAACAAAGTAGGAGAATCTTTTGTCATAGGATGGCAACAAACTTGTTTAAAATATACCAAATATAAATTAGAGGGTTTTTAAAATATAAAAACAAGACTATCAACTAACAAAAATGGTTATTTTCAGATTTCAATTTAATTCTAAAATTTACTTTCTATGATAAGGAATTTGCAATTAATATCTTCAAGATATAACCTTCAATCTACTTTCAGGGTGAGATACAAGAAATGCCTCTCCTTAGCTATTTCTCAAACATGGACATTTGTATTTCTGTCTAAGATGAGGTGACAGACAATTTTTTCAGTGATGTTGTTCTATTCACTAAAGTTGAGAGCCTGACTTGTAAAAATGTAACTTTTTATCCTCCATGAAATTCAGTTCTTTCAGTCAGAATGAAATTAAAATGTTAGAAGTCCATTTCTGGAAATAGTGAGATATCCATTTATGGAAAGACATCCCATATTCATGGGTTGGAATAAATAATATTGTTAAGATGTCTGTACCACTCAAAGCAATTTACAGACTCGATGCAATCCCTATTAAAATTCCAGTGACATTTTTGGCAGATGTAAAAGAAACAATCCTAAATTTCATTTTGAACAAAAGACCCAGAATAGCCAAAACAATCTTAAGCCAAAAGAACAAAACTGGAGGTATAATAATTACCTGATTCAAAAGTATTCTATAATGCTCTAGTAATTAAAAGAGCAGGATAGTAGTATAAAAACAGACATATAGACCAAAGGAATAGAACAGAGAGTCCAAAGATAAATCCACATATTTATGATCAACTGATCAACCAAAGTGCTAAGAACACACAATGAAAAAAGGACATTCTCTTCGATAAATGATTCTGAGAAATTAGATATCCAAATGCAGGAGAATGCAACTGGACATTTATCTCACACCATATAAAAAAACAATTCAAAATGGACTGAAGACTTAAAACCTGAACCTGTAAAATGATTTGAAGAAAACAGGTAAAAGCTTCCTGATAGTGGTCTGGGCAAATGTTTTTTTTTTTATCTGACTCCCAAAGCACAGGCAACAAGAGGAAAATTAGATGACTGTTATTGCATCAAACTAAAAAGCTTCTGCTTAGCAAAAGAAACAATCAACACAGTGAAGAGACCACTTTGTATCATAATTTTAAACTATCAAAGCTCTAAATCTATACAGAATATTTGAGTTGAGCAAAGTGAGATAACTATCCTAGACATCCCACAGTTTTCGAAAGAGGAGATGTAGGCATCTTGAATTAACAGTGAGATGGAGTGGGGTCATGAGACTCTGATCAGGACAATGGTACAAAAATAATTACAGAGCCATAGGTCTTAACTGGCTATCCATGCTATCTTATTAGCCAAGTGTGATAGATTTTGCAAGTCTTGTCCATATGGGAAAATAATTACTGTGTAATTTTTATACTTAATGTGGCCTATGTGGAATATGTTAACTACATTAGACCTACATATAAATAGATACAGTTTATAATATTTACCAGTCTTCAAGTCATCACAGCAGATTTATATAATGAAAATAAGGAGCATTTAGAATGAAAACACCCTTTTATAACTATCTCATGGAGCAGGAAAAACCTCCCTGAACGTTACATTATTTTTCAATCTGAAAAAGCAGAGCCGCAGAGCCTCAATGATTAATTATTGTTTCTATATGAGAATTCCACATGGAAATATGTGTATATGTTCATCTTTGTGTGTGTATGTGTGTATATATATATATATATATACATATATATATACACACATACACACAAACACACATAGAGAAAGAGAAAGAGAGAGAGAGAGGGTTGTTTAGAATTTCCAAGACTCTAATCATACATAATTTACTGTCCCTTGCTTTACAATTTATAAGGAAAGTGGAAAGAAGTGTTTGTGGTCTCAGCATGCACACACCTTTGCTCCCAGCTCATTATAATGCAGTTTCAAAGCTGTTACTCTTTCATCGAGTTCTTTGGGATTTTCCGTCTGCTTTTTCTGTACAATCTGACGTCCAGTCTTTATCACCATTTCCACTTCAGACTTCACTTCACTCAGACTTTTATACAAGTTCTAAGTTTAAACATAAAACAAAACATAATAATCAGTAGAGTTAAAGTACTTCATAATATTATTAACAGAAAGAAATAGAGAGCCCCTTAATTGCTAGTCAATGCTTACAATTTTAATAGAGTAGCATTTTGTAGCAGTGGTCAATATCTAGCTTTTGCATTTTCTGTTGATTTTTCTATTTTTAATTGTCTACACAGATGCAGATACATGTAATTTGCAGCTATTCTTATTAAACTGAGAGTTAATCATATATATGTGTGTCTTGTGAGATACATGTATCTATTTAGTTCTTCAACAAACATAAATGTCAATTCTGAATTTTACATGACTTCTATTTTAAATGTTGGAGTTATATAATTCTAGCCATAAATTTGGATGAATTAATTCACTCATTCATCAGGTATTTACTGAGTGGTTACTATGAACCAGATAGTATCTGAATCACTGGGAAGTCAGTGGTGGCCAAAACGCACACATTCGCTGCTGTTTTCATGGTACTTACATATTAGTAAGGTAAAACAACCAAATTTCTAGATCATAATTTTAATATATATTGTATCATATATAACAAAGTGAGGTCATTTTCAATGTTAATTAAAATACTCAAATTTGTTTTCTTCGAAGTACTGATGAAAAACATAAACAGATATAAAAATATTATTTACAATTCACATGTACATCACAACTATAAAGCACACGCATATTGTTTCACAAAAATAGGTGCTACAAAAAAGCATCATAAGAAAAGTGTCATAACTTTGGAAGACAGCCATGTTCACAATTATACCACCAACACCACTCCAACACCACTTGATGTCTTAATTTTGCTTTGTAACTATTTTCCTGGAAATATATGTGTTTGTATGTGTATGTCCATGTATTCAAATATATATGTGTGTGTATGTATGTATACATATATATATAATAGTTGACATTATGTATCTCTGCTTTAATTTGTTTAGTCATAAATCTAAACTATCAGTACGTATTTTAGTATTACCAAAAAATAAACTTGCTAGTAGGTAATTGTTTTTATGGAATTAGAACAAAAATCAGGTTTAATTTTTTTTTTTTTTTTTCAGTTTAAAAGTAAGGTCTAAAACAAAACATTTTGTAAAGGCTGGGCAATTATCTGATTGTCATATGCCTATTTCCATATTAATCCTCTCTTTGACAACTGATGTTAACATTTCTTTATTACTAATAATTATGACTTTTGCCTGAGCTTTCCAGATGATTTTTTTACTTCATTTTACTCTTGTCTTAGAAGATATAAAAATATCTGTGTATCTGGAAACACAGAAATTAATTTTTATGTGGAAAATCAACTATGCTAATTTGGAATCAGAGATTTTTCTAAATTATTTACTCTCTGAACTTCAAAAAAATCTAAATGCTTTATTTTGATGACGACAGTTCCCTCAAGGTACTGTTAGCCATTAACATCATTTCATTCAATAGGCAAATAAAATATTTATAAACAAAGAGGAGAAATATTATTTATATTTGTGTTCATGCCAGTAAGACTTTTATAAATAGACAAACATTTCTTGAAGGCAAGACTATGATGATGGTATATACCACAAAGCATCTTAAATAATAAAAACACTAAACAGTGTAAGGATATTCTTATGAAAGAACTGCTTGAATTGGTCCTGACATTGAAACCACAACCAGAAGCCAATTCAGCAAGTGCCTTGAGCAGTTTCCTTTGTACTGACACAGGGCACAGTCATAGCTGGACACAGGTGAGATTGTTCTCAGCTCATATTTACTGGTAGATACATTTTATAAGGTAACATTAGAGATCTGTTTCTAGAAAAGAATGAAAAGTGCTCACTTTGCAAATATTAGTCATGAATAATGTACTTGGGCCATTTATGTTTTTTTTTTTTTTGCAAAATTTAAGATGGGATATGTTCCCATATATTCCTACTCTTATTCATCTAATATCAATTAACTACTTTCTATCATTTCTAATCCAAGTTTCTTTTTGGGGGTGAGAATAATTAAAATAATTATACCACAAAAAATGAAGCTTGAATTATGAAAATATATTATTGAATAAGAATACCTCATATTTTTCACAAACATGTATTTAAGATATTTGTTAAAAAGAAAAATATTTTCCTAGTCATGAAGATATGACTACAATGTATCTGGAGTAATCTGTTTTTCATTGATATTATGGAGTAGATGTAGAAATACTATTTAAAATACCAAGTACTAAATACACCAGTTTTCTCTTTAATGTTAACAACATTCAGTGTTTTCATTTTATGTGACTTTCTACTCTAGTGGTCGATAGTACATGTAGAGTTATAATAATACTTATGTTACTCTAGTAGATGCAATCATACCTCAGTTTTATGTTTTCAGAGGAATCATCTTAGTTGGTGAACTTCCAATAATAGCAACATAGGACACCGCTCAGTATTACAAAGTTTAAATCAGATTTATGCTATAAGCTATTTGTACCTTTCCATGCCTTTTAATTCTGTGTTGTCTCGTGGCATTTCAGTGTATATCCAGTACTGGTGTTTAAAGGAAAGTTATTAAGGTTTGGAATAAGATTACCTGAACTGGAATCTTGCTTTGCCATTCACCAGCTGTTTGTCCTTAAATTTTCTAAGGTAATCAGCCTTAAGAATTAAAGGTGGCTTCTGTATGCCATTTAGCTTACTTGGCATACATTATTTATGGAGTTGTTAGGATTATTGCAAGTACTGCTGTTACTATTTTCACATTAATATATTTCCTTTCTAGATTTCTATTTAAAATATATTTAAAGAATCATAAAAATTAAACACAAGTAACATCCTTTTACATTCTGCACAGTTCTTAGCAGAATTATAGATTCAAAAAAGACACACAGAGTAGGCCACAATACATGTGCCAATTTTTGTTCTCAATCTTAAAATTATATAGTATAATTATTATGGTTATCTGAAAACAATTTTTTCTTATAAAAGAGCAGATACTTCTTAATGAGGAAAGTCAAGGGGTACCTGCATATTTGCCAACAGAAATACATACCACACAATGATTTAACTGTGACTGTACTACTTCCTGTTCCACACTCTTGGTTTCCAACGCAGGCAAGTGCATCTTCACTTCATCTAAAATCATCTTACTTTCTTGTAGACGCTGCTCAAAATTAGCTGGTTTCTGAAATAATCGAAACTTCATGGAGACATCTTGCAATTTTTTCTGTAAGGACAGTGTAAAAAGGCACTGATTTAATTTTGCCTTTCAAACAATAACTGGCCATATTTTTATTAATAGTTTTGCCTTTATTTCTGAAGATACACAGAAAAATAACAACAAAATAAAGCAGTATTTTTCCATTCATCCAACACAAGAAAACCTACATTTGGGAGAATAATTCAGCAGTTTTTTCTTAATGTTATACTAAATAAAAGGTAATTAATTAACCCATTTTATCTTTAAAATGTAGAAAGCAAAAAACTCATTGTTCAGACATCAACTTGTAGTTTTCAAATAATGTCCTCAAATCCAATCTTGCCAATAATCAAGTTGTCTAATATAGACTGGATTATGTTATAATGCCCAACAAAAACATGTTCCTTAGTTTCTGAAATAAAATATACCTGTGCAACATCAATCTGAGACAGGACTCTTTGGGCAGCCTCCTTCCCCTGGTTATGTTTCTTCATTTCTTCTAAACTGATCTCATGACTTGTCAAATCAGATTGGATTTTCTGTTGGGAGGATAGCATTATTAGTTAACACGCTCTACAAAGAACAACTAACTTTCCAAGAAGACGAAATTCAGAAACTCTCCTAAACCATCACTACCATGTAGCTTCCTTTAAAACGACCATAAACTGGCCAAGAGTGGTGGTTCACGCCTGTAATCCTAGCACTCTGGGAGGCCGAGGCAGGTGCATCACCTAAATAGAATTATCTAAATATTTTTTACGTTCATAAATTGCCAAAAGTGAAATGTTTCATTTCTTCTCTAGGGGATTATTATGAAAAAAGCAATAATCATTTTGAGTCAATAACAACTATTTCAGATATCATTTTCAATAGGCAATTTATAACTTATATGTAGAATTGATATGTTTTATCTTTGAAGTTACACTCAAATCTGACCAAAGACAAGATGTTAACCTGTAAGATTCAGCTAATGTGACAGGGATGAGATATAATGAGAAAATTGCATGTGGAAAGTACTCCTTAATCACGTTCTTTTTATTTTATTTTATTTCATTGTACAGGCAGGGTCTTGCTATGTGACCCAGGCTTGTCTCAAAATCCTGGTCTTAAGCAATTCTCCTGTCTCAGCCTCCCACAGTGCTGTGATTATGGGCATGAGCCACTGTGCCTGGACTTAATGTTGTTTAGTCAGTCATCATGTGCCATATTTCAGTTAAATTTCAGGGAAGCTATAAATTTAATAAACGGAAGTTACATACCCCAAATGGGTATTGTTATTTGTCTGATAGGTATTTGATGACTTCCTGCAGATACTGATTTTGAATTTTAGATAACTATAAAACATTTCAATATTTATATATTTAATAAAGACATTTGTCAGCAAGTTCTACTGTAAAGTATATTCTACATTTAACATATGAATTTCTGAGCCAGTTATAGGCATGGATCTCTGCAGCATGTGGATACCAAAATAATACATTTATTTATTTATTTCTGTCAAATTCATAAAAATCAGCTAGTGGTCAAGTCATTCTAATTTAAAATTCAGTTATTATTAGATTATTATAATTTAGAGAAGAAACTAAGTTATACCAGAGTGCCCATAACATTATCATGTGGATCATTTTGTATAATGCACATTAGTGTAAGTGAATTTACACTAATTGGAGTAAATTCTAATGCATATCATTAGAAGATAACATCAGTATTTTTGCTTAGCAGTTTCCAGAGAGAACTATAGCCCTGAACTGAGTAATGAGAATTATACCAAGAAAATGGGCTAAGTGGTTAAGGAGTTGTTTATGCAAGGTTATAAATTCACAGATCTAACTTAATATTATTCCTTAGAATATTAATCCTAACAATTATAGAGGCAAATTAATTATGAATTACCTAAATGGTTAGAATTCTGCCTTAAAACAAATGAGAGAATACTCATATAAATGTATCTTATTTTATTACCATATACATGATCTTCTTTGGTTGAACAACCACCTTGTGTGAGAAATACTGATACGTTTTGGGAACCTAGAATCTGGGAGTAGGGATCCATCTAGGTGCATGACATTATTTATAGAGCAAGAAACATCACAGAATCTATAAAATTGGATGGAAGTATGCAGGGTGGAGTAATGCTCGTATGGAGGATGCCACAAGGGAGTTGATGTTAAAGTAGAACTTTGAATAATTAGTAAGCATTGCTTGGAGTAACAGATGCTTTAGAGGGGTTGTGACCAGGGCCTTTCATCCTGAAAATGTTAATCCTCCTCAAAAAGATGGGCCAATAACAACCATGTCTGTGCCACATAATTCTGGACAACTCCACGTTATGAGTGATCAGAATGTGGAAAATGCTTGTGTCAAGAGAGAATCATCAGAATTTCTCTCAGAAAATTAGAATTGACAGAAGAAAGTCTGGTCAAACTGTGAGTGCTTGGAATTGCGTCACATATGCTAACAAATTGTGCTTCTGAAGTCCCTAGTTTGCAGAGTGGATTGAGGAAGAGCAAAGGTCCATGCAGAGAGAGAGAGAAGAAAGAAGTAGATGCATAGGGAGTAACGTGGTAACAAAAATATTGATAGCTTCCAATAGCAGGCTGCAGTCTGGCTTTTTTTTTTTTTTTTTTAGATGGAGCCTCGCTCTGTCACCCAGGCTGGAATGCAATGGCACTATCTTGGCTCACTGCAACCTCTGCCCCCTGAGTTCAAGTGATTCTCCTGCCTCAGCCTCCCAAGTAGCTGCGATTACAGGTGCCCACCACCATGCCCAGCTAATTTTTACACTTTTTAGCAGAGACGGGGTTTTACCATGTTGGTCAGGCTGGTCTCAAACGCCTGACCTCAAGGGATCCACCTGCCTCAGCCTCCCAAAGTGCTGGGATTACAGGTGTGAGCCACCGCGTCCAGCCTGTAGATAGCATTTTCGAAAGAGGGCTGCAATAATAGCTCCCACAGCACATGCTCCTCTTACTACTCCCTCATCAAGAGGTGATGTTTATTTCTTCAGCTCTTTAAATCTGGGTTGACTCTTTGACTGCTTTGACCAATAGAATATAGTCCAAGTGCCAGTTATGGCAAAAGTCCTTAAGTGGCCTGGCAGCTTCCATTTCTGTATTTTTAGAACAGTCATTCTTAGGGTGCTCCCTTTTAGATCCATCCAACATATTATGCTCTGAGAAAGCTAAGTCACATGAAAAGGCCATGGATACATGCTTCAGTAACAATTACAAGTAGGCTTTCAGCCAACAACTGCTAGCCACGTGAGTGAGTGATCTTGGATGTTCAGCCCAGTTGAGCTTTCGGGTTGCTATAGTATCAGCCAACGATGGACTAAAATCACATAAGAAACCCCAAGAGAGAACCATTCAGGTGAGCTTTCTTAACCCGCAAAACTGTTAGCAGAAATACTAAAAGGCTACCATAAATAACCAAAACACAGGCATTAGTCCCTTCTTGAGTCAAAACTTTATTATTGTCCTTGGTTTCTATGACACATTACTGTTTCCATACGACAAATCTTTCTCTCTCATTTGTTTTGCTTTAGTTACTACAATTTTGTTACTTCTAAATACGAGTCCTAAATACTGTATATGCATGCTGGATATGCAAGGATATAGGAGTTGTAAAAACAAAAGCATTTCTGGTTGAACAGAAACAAGGTGTGGAGACAGCGCGCTGAAGAGCATAAGGAGTTTGGCAAAAATATAACAAGAAATGTAGGTAGAAATCAGGTACTAAATAATCTTATGTTCCAAATGAACAGTTTCCACTATTTTGATCATGAAGATGAATTTCAAAATTTGAAATCGATCATAATCACAGGTAACAGTAGTTTTATTGCTAATATTTAATTTAATAACTAAGGAAATTCATAGGAAGGAAATGCGATGCAAATCAGCAGTATGTTGACGTGAGTTTGCATTTTAATAATCACTATGTACATCTGTATAGAGAGAGAGAAAGGGAAATAGTACATTTGTATAACATGTATTTTTTCAGTGTTTTCAAGTGTTAGAGGAAAGGAGGAAGAGAGAGCAAAGCAAGAACCATGGAGAACACAGAAATTTAACCAACATGGAAAGAAAAGCACCAAATAAATAGAAACAACAATCAAAGAGAAGGAAAAGAAGAACTAGAAAAGAGAGAAAATCTCACATCAATTGATGTGAGAATTTTAAGAATGAGAGAGAGAGGTTAACAGTGTCAGTTTCAGATAGGTTCAATGGGATCAATAGTAATCAGGGTACATGAGGTGGTTAACGACCATTGGAGCTAGAAGAGAGGCCATGGATGATGAGAGCAGAAATCATATTTTCAAGGGCTGCCCTGATTAAGGATCAAGGAGCATTCTTACAAAAATAGTTTAAATTACTTTTGCAGACTTTTGTCTCTACACATAATAAAATTCAGGTCAATCAGACTTAAACATACTTTAAGGCTACATGAAAGGAGTCAACAGATAAAGTGATTTTTTTTTTTTAATGTAAGAAGATAATTGGTTAGGAAAAAAACCCTGTTTAAAGCAAGGAAACCAGAGTGAAGCACAAAGCTCAGGGCCAAAGGAAAATATTAGCAGGAGTAGAGGTGGCTCTTTCTCAGAAAACAAAAGTAAGATGTGAAGATTCAAGAAGTTGAATGCTTCCTACTTGGTGCTCTCTGAGTATCAGGGTGAAATCATGTTAACATTAATCATGATTTAAATTTCAGGGCTCTCTCTTGCCACCTTGGGCAAAGCATCAACATGTTCCGAACCTTGATTTCCTCATGTCTAGCCCAAGAATGATAATAGCAAGCCAGCAATGAGGTTTTCTTATCTGAGAAATTCTCATTTCTTCAGTAGTCAACTACATTGGTTTTGGTCAAAAAGATCAGATGTGACAGTATATGTAAAAATACCTGCCTATGTTGTTTGCACAAATATTTAGTTATAAGTTATCAGCGATAAAACATGTCATTTCCTCATAAGCACAAAACCCTAGGTATCTGCTGAGGATGAGAGGAGAGAATCAAGGTGGAGTTTAAGTCAAAGTGATGAAAGTTGAATAGCAATTGTGGTTACTGTGAAAGGAAACTGATGGGGAAAAAATGAGAATATACTCAGAGAGGGTAGAGGGCCCAAATTACACATCTGTAATCATATCTGTGTACATGTATTTAAAAGTTTTTCCATCCCCTTAGCCTCCAAGGTTAGTAGAGGGAAAAAATGAAGTATACACATAGTCCCTTAACCTTTTATACCAGAGGTGTCAAAGAAGAGCAAATAAAACATAAATAAAGAAATCATCATCTGTATCCTCACCACTGCAGACATTTGCGTGAACTTATGCACTCACACTTTATATAATTAATTCCATATCTTAATCATATTAACAGAAGTATTTATCATCTTCATTTACAAATGAAGTAGAAATGTCAACACGCCCAAGGTAACTTAACTACGAAGTAACAAAGTTGCTGCCATTCGAACAATTATACTCCCTCTTTAATTATGGTTTTAAAATAAAAGTATCCTCCAAATAGACATTTGTGGGGGAAAAAAAGAAATTTAATCTTATTTATATGTTGATAGCATTTAGTTAATTCAATTCAATACATTGTTCAGCTTCTACTACTCAATTCCACACAGTGAGAACAAAACCGTTGCCCCTATACTTACAGAAGCTTTATTTGGAGAGGCAGAATGTAGACATATAAGTAAATTACAAAGCAGAAATATATGTAATGTAATAGAAAAACTAACATCACACACTGGGGCCGATTGTGGGTTTGGGGGAGGGGAGAGGGATAGCATTAGGAGATATACCTAATGTAAATGACGAGTTAATGGGTGCAGCACACCAACATGGCACATGTATACGTATGTAACAAAACTGCACGTTGTGCACACATACCCTAGAACTTAAAGTACAATAAAAAAAAATTTAAAAAGAAAAACTCATGCTCTGTGATCAGAAAGATAAAAATTCATATCTGCTGTATAATCTGGTGATTTTTAGGAAGTTGACATAATTTAACTAGCATATGGCTGAGAAGGGGTTTTGGAGGGTCAGAGAATAAGAATATAGGATCTCATTTTAGGCTGTATGAAACAAGCTAGCAAAGATTAGGCTTGTGGCATCCAGAGTGTGTGGGTTTAATTTAATGGAAGGAAAGACTGTGAGTCAGTAAGAATTACTATCCAGATGAGGAATTAGTATGAAGCTATAGAACCTTAAGTTTCAGTGCCTCTCACTTGCAAGAGACCCTTCTATAATCCAGCATTCAATTTTCTATTTATAATTTTTTTCTTCACAGACTGCCCCTGGAAATTCTTGAAGCTTGGCATTACAAAGCAAAGCCAAGATAGCATAAGTGATCATTGCAACACAGGCCTTTCTGATAAGTTCCACATTTTCCCAAATGAGTCCTATTGTTGTCATAAGTCATAAATAATAGGGACAACAATAACTTACAAACATATAAACAAACACTTGACTTTTATCTGTTGGCAGGGGATATGAAGGACCAAGTAACCTGTGAGAGGAAGGTTGGGCAATTTGGAGTTCAATGCAAAGCATTCCATGGAATTTGAAATATACATATTTCTATTAAATGGTTAGAGAAATTGTTGAGGATGAGCTTCTGTGGTTTTACAAAGGTTGCCACCACTAAAATTATTAACATTGAAAAATATCATCACTGAACATCATATAAAATGAGACTTTTTCATAATTTATAGGCATTTCTAGAGAAATTCTCATATTTGTAGTACTGTTCCAATATGATTAGAGATAAAAATTTCTTTACGCATTGAGTAGATTATGCATTAAAAAGAATCCAGTGGTTAAACGTATTTTGGAAAGTGAAGATGAACATGTGTCTATACTACAGAACTTCTCAGAATATTTATTAATATGCATTGTGTATATTCAAGAGTCATACAATACTTTGTGGATGTTATCCTTTTGCTTTTTTTGACAGAG
The DNA here is from genome assembly GCF_000951035.1 of Colobus angolensis palliatus. Lineage (NCBI taxonomy): Eukaryota > Metazoa > Chordata > Mammalia > Primates > Cercopithecidae > Colobus > Colobus angolensis. The sequence goes on along the minus strand of NW_012117755.1, from coordinate 1,880,979 downwards.
TGTATCACACAAGTAGATTTGGAAAAAGGCTATCCAACATACTTAACATATTCATTAATAATAATTCAATTGATTACTAAAATTGTAAAATCAAATGTATTTATATTTCCAATTGATTCTACTATGGGTAAGCTGTAAAACATGCGTGACATTTATATTTTGCCAGAATCTTTATACATTAATTCCACAAATTTTACATTTAAGTTATAATTAACTTTTAGTTTGTATTTAGGATATCTTTTACCACCTACTTTACCTAACCTCATCAGAATTTTATTCTGGAAACACATAAGTGAAAAATGCTTATCACTTTAGTGCAGGCTGACTGTGAAACAGATAAGCCACTTGTACAAATAACAGAGTATTATTGAAACTTCTGGGAAGAACAATCTCCTGTGTTAAAATCACTCATAAAAAAGACAAAGTAATCATTTTCTTTTGTGTCATTATGGGAATATGATGCAAGAAAATAAAATTGTAGAAGAAAACACTGGAGACAGAAGATGTAATCCAAAGGAAAATGATCTTTATACTTGTCTACCAGATCTCTAAGTTGTCCTAAAGATGTGAAGGATGTATAATTTGAGTTATATTTTCACCTAATATATACATCTAGTGGGATATGGATAGTAAGCATTTGAAGAAAACAAATAAACCAACCCCAAACAACTGATCTTGTGAAATTATCAGCCTGGCTTCATATAAAAATCAGAAAATTCTAACGGAAACAAAGTAAGAGGAAATAGCAAATCAGGGATACTGACTTGAACACTCACATATGCTCTGTGAGGGGCTCTCAAACCAATACCTTTCAGAAGCACTAGATTTTCTTCATCCATCTCAAGTAATAGAAAGCAAATTATATCATTCCATTATGAAAAAGAGACATTTGAGCTTATCTCATCATTCCATTATTTTAAAAAGGCATTTGAGCATGCAGTAATTATGTTCACAGCACTATATATTCAAAGTAGGAATGGCCGGGCGCAGCAGTTCATGCCTGTAATGCCAGCACTTTGGGAGGCCGAGGCAGGCGTATCACGAGGTCAGGAGTTCAAGACCAGCCTGACCAATATGATGAAACCCCATCTCTACTTAAAAAATATATATATATACAAAAATTAGCTGGGTGTGGTGGTGCATGCCTGTAATCCCAGCTACTTGGGAGGCTGAGGCAGGAGAATCACTTGAACCTGGGAGGCAGAGTTTGCAGTGAGCCAAGATTGTGCCACTGCACTTCAGCCTGGGCAATAGAGTGAGACTCCATCTCAAAAAAAAAAAAAAAAAAAAGTAGGAAAATAAAACAAGTGAAATCGAATTAACCATTTTTCCACTGAATATGGTAAAGGGCAAAATTGTAGAACAAAAATATCCATCAAACATTAATCACATTTTAAATACAGGACTTTACAATTAACTGAGAAGAGAGCAGGGCTTTTTTAAAAAATCATGCTTTACCTCATCAAACCATTCTCATATATCCAATTAATAACAAAATGGCAAGCAAAATTATACTGTAGCTGTCTAAAGTATTTAATGGAATAAAGAAAATGGTATCAAATAATTATTGGAGTTTCTGTGGTGTCAAAGACAGGAAAAACTTAGGGAAAAGAAAATATTTTAGAAAAAAAGTAAAATATTTCATGTTGAGACTACTGATTGATGGAGGAATGTACCACTGTTAGATTAGTAATTGCGAAAGAGATAGTAATTTTGAAATTGTTATTTTCAAGAAAGGGAAATGGCCACATATCACACATACTTAGAAAACTAAAGAAAGAAAATCTACCAAAAGATTTGAGATGACATGTACTTTCCAAAGATAGGAACGTGTAAGAAATATAATTATTTTCATAGAAAAAAAATAATGTCGAAAAGTTTCAGGTTATACTTTATAATAATTCAACAAGTAAAAAAAGAAGAAATTCACAGAGCTTTTTACTACTCTTTTTTTAAAACATTCATAAGTTGAGTAACTTAGAAAAATATTACCTATAAATTAAATTTTGTCAGCTAAAGAAGTTTTGACTTTTATCAGAAATATGTAACAAGGCCAAAGGAAGCATTCTATTTCAGTGTTTCCCCTACATTGTTCCTTGACATATGAGTTTTGTGGTATATCAACACATTTCTAGAGGAAAAGGTGTCTGTGGCGTCTTATCAAATTTCACTTAAACTTTTAATTTTGAAAATACAAAAAAGTGGGTCAAAAATCTCCAGCAGAGAAGTAAAGCATATAAATTTTTCTGTGTAAACTTGACCACAGAATCTTTTAAAAATAAAAAATTGGACATTGTATGTAATTATTATTACTTGTAATACACCCGAGAAATGATGTTATGCTTAGTTGTAATGACAATAATAGAAGAGTCCATTATAATAATGTATTTTCTAACAACGACATTCTTCACAGAAATAGAAAAAACAGTCTTAAAATTTATATGGAACTGCAGAAGACCGAGAATAGCCAAATATATCCTAAGCAGAAGAGAACGAAACTGGAGGAATCACTTTACCTGACTTTAAATTATACTACACAGCTATAGTAACTGAAACAGCACGGTACTGGCATAAGTGCAGACACATAGACCAATGGAACAGAATGGAGAACCCAGAGATAAAGCCATACATCTACAGTGACTTAGTTTTTTGACAAAGTGCCAAGAACACACATTGGGGAAAGGAGTCCTTTAATAAATGGTGCTGGCAAAATTGGATATCCAAATGCAGAAGAAAAAAACGAGACCTCTATCTTGAACTGTATACAGAAATCAAATCAAAATGGATTAAATACTTACATCTAAGACCTCAAATTATGAAACCACTACAAGAAAACATGTGGGAAAATCTCCAGAACACTGGTCTGGGCAAGAAATTCTTGAGCCATACCCCACAAGCACAGACAACCAAAGCAAAAAGGACAAATGGTATCATACCAAGTTAAAAACCTCCTTCACAGCAAAGGATACAACTCACGAAGTAAAGAGACAACCCACGGAATGGGAGAAAATATTTCCAAACTACCCATCTGACAAGGGATCAACAACTAGAATATATAAAGAGCTAAAACAACTCTATAGGAAAAAACTAATAATCTGATTAAAAAAGGGCAAAATATCTGAGTAGACACTTTTTTTGAAAGAAGATAAATGACGAACGGGTATATGAAAAGGTTCTCAATATCACTGGTCATAAGAGAAATGTAAATCAAAACCACAATTAGACATAATCTCACTCCAACTCGAATGGTTTTATTTATAAAACAAGCAATAACAAATGTTGGCAAAGATGTGGAGAATAGGAAACCCTCATACACTGTAGTTGGTGGGAATGTAAACTAGTACAACCACTATGGACAACAGTTTGGAGATTCCTCAAAAAACTAAAAACAGAGCTACCATACAATCCAGCAATCCCACTGCTGGGTACATACCTAAAAGAAAGAACATCAGTTGGCCGGGCGCTGTGGCTCACGCCTGTAATCCTAGCACTTTGGGAGGCCGAGGTGGGCAGATCAGGAGGTCAGGAGATCAAGACCACCCTGGCTAACACAGTGAAACCCCATCTCTACTAAAAATGCAAAAAAAAAAATAAAGTTAGCTGGGCATGGTGGCGGGCGCCTGTGGTCCCAGCTACTCAGGAGGCTGAGGCAGGAGAATGGCGTGAACCTGGGAGGCAGAGCTTGCAGTGAGCCGAGATCACACCAATGCACTCCAGCCTGGGAGACAGAGCAAGACCCCGTCTCAAAAAAAAAAAAAAAGAAAGAAAGAAAGAAAGAAAGAACATCAGTACATTGAAGGGATATCTGTACTCCCATGTTTTATTGCAGCACTAGTCACAAAAGTCAAGATTTGGAAGCAACCTAAATGTCCATTAAAAAAATGAAAGAAGAAAATATGGTACATATACACAATAGAGTACTATTCAGCCATAAAAAAGAATGACATCCTGTCGTTTGCAATAACATGGATGGAATTGTAGGTTATTATTTTAAGTGAAATAAGCCAGGCAGAGAAAGACAAACATTCCATGTTCTCAGTTATTTGTGGGAGCTAAAAATTAAGATAATTGAACTTTGGAGATAGAGAGTAGAAGGATCCTTACTAGAGGCTGGAAAGGGTAATCAGGGGTTGGGGAGGAAGTGGGGATGGTTAACGGGTACAAAAGTTAGAAATAATGAGTAAGACCTAGTATTTGCTAGAATAGGATGACTATAATAAAAAAGTAATTGTCCATTTAAAAATAACTAAAATAGTACAACTGAAGTTTTGACATCACAAAGGATAGATGCTTGAGGTGATAGATATCCCATTTACCCCGATGTGATTACTATGCATTGCATACCTGTATCAAAATATCTCATGCAACCTCTGTATACCTACTATATGCCTACAACAATTAAAAACAGAAATAACATATTTTCAAATAATTATGGTTACTTTTCAAAATAAACAAATGAGTAAATCAAACTCTAGGGAACATTTTGGAATGCTGCATAGAAATAATTGGGAGATTGTACTTGTAGGTTAATTTTCACTTGATAAAGGGCTAATTATTAAAGTGGAGAAAGCAGATCTGAGTCAAAATATCAGCTTCAGTAAAAATGCTTTAGCATTAAAATTCATTTAATGTAATAGAATGTAAACAATGGAAACATTATGATATTACTGTGTAAGATCTTGTGGACATCAGTAGGCCATCAATAAATATCTACGATTGAAGTTAATTCCAGGTTATTTAACAACATTCATGACATTTCACCCTTTACTATGCATCAAAATAATGGAGTGAAAAAGTTGATGGTAACCTTAAATTATCTTTTTAAATATATAATAGTAGTTGATATATTCTCTATTCAACAGGTTTTTAAAAACAACTTTGAAGTATAATTTACATACCATAAAATTTTCATTTTAAACATATAAGTCAATGAACTTTAGTAAATTTATAGAGTCATGTATACATCACCACACTCCAACTTTAGGATGTGTTTTATTAACCCCTAAACCTTCGTGTCCATTTTCATTCACATCCTGTTCTCATCCCATGCCTCTACCATTAATCTACTGTTTTCAAATATTCCCGTAAACACCTGACTTTTATACCTCATTAGGCTGTTGTAATTATCAAATAATGTGAATGCTTTGATAATATTAGACATTCACATGGCATAATCCTTAAAAAGGATGTAATACATAGAGAGGCTGAAATAGGTACTTTTCTTTAGTCTTTCCTTTTCATGTGAAGAGTTCCATTTTGTACTATTTCAAGTATTTTGGAAAGGTTTTCAGAGCTTCAAAGTTGGGCAATCATGAAACACTATGACAAGATACTATGATACTATCAAGTTCCATTGGAAAAATGGTTCTTGACTATTATGGTAAACGTGAGTGGCCAGCAATTTCTAAACTTTTATTTTTCTTTGGTGCTATCTAACGAGTGGCAAGATAGCAAGGACCATTTTAGGCTTAGTCACATTTTAAAATTTTACATTACCTATCACATTTGTCTGGTACATACTTAGTGACTAAACCTCAGTGGAATTCAATAAATTTGCCAGCTATCTGTTGGAAATCTGCTAGGTGGCCCACGGTCTTACAGCTGAACTTTAGTGGGTAGAGAATGGGAGTAGATACGGAAAATTTTAGAAAAGCAAATAAAAGATTTTAAAAAGCTAATAAAAGATTTAACAATCACGATAAATGCTGAAAGAAAAATATAACATAGTATGTTAGGCTATGTGTTATCTGGCTGTGCATTTTAGGTCGATAAATTTTCTGTGGGCTATCTTCGGAGTAAACATCCATTTGTATAAGAGAAACCTGGGAAATAATAGGATAGGATAAATTTGGATAAATATTCAGAGTGTTGCCATAGTCTTCACTGTGACTGTAGCGTGATGTCATTAGGTTGGTGCAAAAGTAATTGCAGTTTTTGCCATTACTTTTAATAATTTCATCCTTATATTTATAATTTGTAGAGAGATTTTTACAAAAGCGTACTATAGCTTAATTGCAGACTTAAAATGTATGCATCAAATTAATATGAAAGAAATCTATATCTTTATCATATAGCCTGTACGGACATAATACTGTACAGGTTTTCCAGGTACAGTCAGTGACGTGTGGCTGTAAAGTTTCTAGTATTTTACATCTCCTGCAACTTTCGTTTGTAACTGTTTCCCACACTTTTAAACATGTGAATCTAATAAGAGTTATTCTGAAATGGAGAGTATTAAGTTCTACATAGCAACACATAGGGGTGGCATTTCAAGGTTAGAACAGATTCAAAATTAACTGCACTAGGTTTACCGTCATATCTACTGTGCTGTGTAAAAAGAAAAAAAAAAAGCCTACAGCTATGGCTATATGGGATTTAAAATTTGAGCCCGACTCTCTGGATTAGTTCTCCATTTTTTCTTCTCTGATTAAATTATCTAATTATCACATAAATTTCCCCTTTGCAGGTTTCTGCTGTCTAACACATATATCAGTAAAGCAGGCTGTAAAGTTACACTGTTGCAAGTCGTTTGGCAATCAAATGTGCCTATCTACAGTATAAGAGTCTGTTTTATTCCCTAATGAAATCATAAGCTCAATCTGATAGACCAAAATCTGCAGTTATATCTTTATTTTTAAGCCATTGATTTTGATAGCTTGGAATGTTTATATTTAAATATGACTGATCATATTTAAAGTGAGTTATAAGATTTAGCTTCTTTAATAAACACAGGAAGACTGCAATTATAAATTCTTTTTTAATGTGCAGTTACTGCAAGTAGTTTAAATTAATAGTTTTATTTGGTTTAAAAATTCCCTGTTTTCTAAATTGTACTCACATTGTCAATGGGAGGGAAAAAGAGATGGAAGGAAGAAATCTGGTCTGTAGCAGACTCTGGAACACCTGACGTCCTAGTTTGGCGAGCAAAACATGGCAGTATTTTTCAATATTTAATTATGAGGCCCTCTTCTTTGAAGGTAATTTGTTTCCTTCCTCTATGCCTGCTCATAAATCTACTATATGGGACACGAGGTTACAAAAAATCATCAAAAAGCTTATCCACCATGATCAAGTGGGCTTCATCACTGGGATGCAAGGCTGGTTCAACATATGCAAATCAATAAACATAATCCAGCATATAAACAGAACCAAAGACAAAAACCACATGATTACCTCAAGATGCAGAAAAGACCTTTGACAAAATTCAACAGCTCTTCATGCTAAAAACTCTCAATAAATTCGGTATTAATGGAACACATCTCAAAATAATAAGAGCTATTTATGACAAACCCACAGCCAATATCATACTGAATGGGCAAAAACTGGAAGCATTCCCTTTGAAAACTGGAACAAGATAGGGATGCCCTCTCTCACCACTCCTATTCAACATAGTGTTGGAAGTTCTGGCTAGGGCAATCAGGGAAGAGAAAGAAATCAAGGGTATTCAGTTAGGAAAAGAAGTCAAATTCTCCCTGTTTGCAGATAACATGATTGTATATTTAGAAAACCCTATCATCTCAGCCCAAACTCTCCTTAAACTGATAAGCAACTTCAGCAAAGTCTCAGGGTACAAAATTAATGTGCAAAAATCACAAGCATTCCTGTACACCAATAACAGACAAACAGAAAGCCAAATTATGAGTGAACTCCCATTCACAATTGCTTCAAAGAGAATAAAATACCTAGGAATCCAACTTACAAGGGATGTGAAGGACCTCCTAAAGGAGAATTACAAACCACTGCTCAGTGAAATAAAAGAAGACACAAAAAAATGGGAGAACATACCCATTCTTAGGAAGATATGGATAGGAAGAATCAATATCATGAAAATGGCCATACTGCCCAAGGTTATTTATAGATTCAATGCCATCCCCATCAAGCTACCAATGACTTTCTTCACAGGATTGGAAAAAACTACTTTAAAGTTCATATGGAACCAGAAAAGAGCCCGCATAGCCAAGACAATCCTAAGCCAAAAGAATGAAGTTGGAGGCATCATGCTACCTGACTTCAAACTATACTACAAGGCTACAGTAACCAAAACAGCATGGTACTGGTACCAAAACAGAGATATAGACAAATGGAACGCAACAGAGCCCTCAGAAATAATACCACACATCTACAGCCATCTGATCTTTGACAAAACTGAGAAAAACAAGAAATGGGAAAAGGATTCCCTATTTAATAAATGGTGCTGGGAAAATTGGCTAGTCATAAGTACAAAGCTGAAACTGGATGCTTTCCTTACTCCTCACATAAAAATTAATTCAAGATGGATTAGAGACTTAAATGTTAGACCTAATACCATAAAAACCCTAGAAGAAAACCTAGGTGGTACCATTCAGGACATAGGCATGGGCAAGGACTTCATGTCTAAAACACCAAAAGCAACGGCAACAAAAGCCAAAATTGACAAATGGGATATGATTAAACTAAAGAGCTTCTGCACAGCAAAAGAAACTACCATCAGAGTAAACAGGCAACCTACAGAATGGGAGAAAATTTTTGCAATCTACTCATCCGACAAAGGGCTAATATCCAGAATCTACAAAGAACTCAAACAAATTTACAGGAAAAAAACAAACAACCCCATCAAAAAGTGGGCAAAGGATATGAACAGACATTTCTCAAAAGAAGACATTCATACAGCCAACAGACACATGAAAAAATGCTCATCATCACTGGCCATCAGAGAAATGCAAATCAAAACCACAATGAGATACCATCTCACACCAGTTAGAATGGCAATCATTAAAAAGTCAGGAAACAACAGGTGCTGGAGAGGATGTGGAGAAATAGGAACACTTTTACACTGTTGGTGGGATTGTAAACTGGTTCAACCACTGTGGAAAACAGTATGGCGACTCCTCAAGGATCTAGAACTAGATGTGCCATATGACCCGGCCATCCCATTACTGGGGATATACCCAGAGGATTATAAATCATGCTGCTATAAAGACACATGCACACGTATGTTTATTGTGGCACTATTCACAATAGCAAAGACTTGGTATTGTGAATAGTGCCATCAGTGACATGTCCCAAATGTCCATCAGTGACAGACTGGATTAAGAAAATGTGGCACATATACACCATGGAATACTATGTAGCCATAAAAAGGATGAGTTCGTGTCCTTTGTAGGGACATGGATGCAGCTGGAAACCATCATTCTCAGGAAACTATCACAAGAACAGAAAACCAAACACCACATGTTCTCACTCATAGGTGGGAATTGAACAATGAGATCACTTGGACTCTGGAAGGGGAACATCACACACTGGGGCCTATTATGGGGAGGGGAGAAGGGGGAGGGATGGCATTGGGAGTTATGCCTGACGTAAATGACGAGTTGATGGATGCAGCACACCAACATGGCACAAGTATACATATGTAACAAATCTGCACGTTGTGCACATGTACCCTAAAACTTAAAGTATAATAAAATAAATAAATAAATAAATAAAAATTAAAAAAAAAGAGAGATCAGAATTCTTTGGGAAAAAACAAATAGAATAGTAAAGATATTGGAGCCACTGCTAGGCAACTCTGCTCTTGCTTGCAGTAATCTAAGCAACAGGGCCATGGTCTCCCCTACAAAATGTTCATCAACATATAATGACATGGTGACTTTCAACAGGTGCCCATGTTGGGTTGTTCTTACATATCAAAGATTCAACACTGAAATTAGTGGAAAAGGAAAACAAAAATGTATGTGAAAGTATCTTTGTAATTTAAAAAATTACAAGACCTTTAAGTAGCTGTTTATACATAGTTGTCACTGTCCCCTAAAATGATTAAGAGCCATATGCAAGTTAATTGGCATGTTAACAAACGTGGTTAGAAAAAAACGAATTGAAGAAAGCCAAGCTGAGTTCAGCCTCAAACATCTATATTGAACATTCTATTTGCCTAAATTAAAATTTGTGTGATAGCTCTCAGCTATATTTTCTTCCATCACCCATTTTCCATTAGAGGAAAAAATCAAAATAGGAGAGAATGTCACCAGTAGTATGATTGCCACTGGGACTCCCTCCCATTGAAATGCTGACACAGTCATAGAAGAGAATCTTTATAAAAGAGTGATACAAAATGTTATATGAAAAATACTCTGGAACAATTTAGTCAGTACTAGTAAGGAACCATCCAAAGCCATTCTCAAACTTAGCTACACATTAGAATGAGTGAAAAAGTTTCCAAAAATTCGGAAGACCAGATTCACCTATAGATTTTGATTTGATTGCTCTGGGGTTCAGCATGGTTACTTAGACTTCTGCTATAGGATTTTAGGTGCCAAAACTAAAACTCAGTGCTTCAATACATAGTTCTGAAAAATTGAGCAGTAAATGACTAAATTTGTTCCACGTGTTTCTTTGCAGTTATACAATTTGGTGATTTTATTTTTTAAATTATTTCCAAGGAATGCTCATAAGTTGTTATGTTTTTAATCATAGTACTTTGGAAATAATTCTAAAGTTTCTGTTTTCTAAGATATATTTCCATATCTAGAAGAGTTTTCCCAATTTGCTTTATTCTGTTTCAACACATCTTTTCTTAATTTTGTATTTTAATAAAAACTCTCATTAAATGAGCTGACACTGGGTAGTTTGATGCTGTGGTCATATAATTTAAGCCTGTGATTTGGCTAAGTGTTATATTTTGAAATAAAATACTCCTAGGTCAACACATGCTCTTATATCCTTGTAGCACGCAGATTTTCTAAAAGGTTAAGTTTTGCTTCTGTAAGTAAGCTCATGCCACTAAAATAAGTCAAATAATTTTAAGTCCAATTAAAAATCAGAGGGCTCAGTTTTCTAGTCATGAGAAATAACTGATCAATTAACATGCTAAGGAAGTGAGCAGCTCTTTTCTTTCCTATAGCAATAAATGCAAATGTGAATGTAAAGAAGTATCCTGATCTACATCTACTTTTATATATAACAAGGGTATGGTTGTCAGAAAGTTATACATATTTTATGCATTTCCTGAATGCAATAGCTTTTATACCTGAAGATCTCAAACGATCTTAAAATGCAGAAAAAATAATGCTCTAACAGTTTCAAATTAAGTAGCAAAACTCTCAGTGCACCACACGGTGGAGTCAGACACCAACAAATCTATGTGACCAGTATATGACCAAGAATCTGAGCATAAATTTCGAAAACTAAATATGGTAACATCGTACATTTTTTCCTGCTTCTCAGTGATGAATTAAGTTAACTATGCCATTTATGAAAAGAGAAATTATAGGGCACTAATATTTTAATTAGCAATAACTTTATCTTTAAATGCAAATTTATAGAAACATATTTTTGTTAATACAATGCATTAAAGTTAGCCCCTATTCTTTTCTTTCTTTCTTTCATCTCTCTCTCTCTCTCTCTCTCTCTCTCTATACCATCTCTTTCTATATTTAAAATGTCATTTTGGTGGCATTCTTAGTGGATCCTTCATCTTACACACTGTGCTTATGTTATTTCACTATCTAACTTTTGACTCTCTTATTTCATGGGAATTTCGAGTTGCTTTTTAGGAAATATAATTCTTGAAGCAAATCTGAGTACTTGAGAACTCTGTTCTAGAAAACAATTCACTTACTGCCGTATTAAAATAAAACCTTGGAGCAGATGAATGTTTTAATAGCTTTCAGATGGCTTGTATTTTCCAATATTATGTGTTACCATTGGGGAGACTCAATGTCAAGAACTATGTTGGTAATGCAGGTACGACCTGAAATGCATGGAAAATGGATATGAGCTGAATACCTAAAAATCTCTTTCTTCAAGAAGATCTGAAATTTCTTGATTTATCTGTGTTCTGCTGTTTGCAAGTACTTTTCTACTGATGTAGTTAATAACATTTTTACTGTAGTATTTTTTAGAAAAAACAAACAAAATGTTTTGTTATTAAAAACTAGTAATGTTTATAGAATCCTGAATCCATTTCTAAATAAGAAAAAACACACAGTGCCCCTTATCACAACCTTTTCAACTAAAGATGTTTTGCCCTAAAAGCTCCAATTCTCCTTCAAAGACAATAGTATAATAGCTTTGCCTATCAAATTTGCTACTCATAATTTCATTCTACAAGTCTGCACAATGTAGTTCTTTATGCATTTTAAAGTACTAATTTGCAATATTAATGTCTACTATTCATACTGCTCAAAATTTTCCTTAATTCCATTCAGAAAGTCACGAGCATTTTTCATCAAACATTCCTTCAAAACTCACGTCATTAGTTTAAATGAAAGCAGTTCTACTCTGAATTTCATTTATAATCATGTAGTTCTTCTCAATTCAGGAACAATCACTCATTCCTATCATGCATTTTACTAAACCTTGCCTGTGGTGGATACGTTTGATCGTTACACATTCTATGAATGTAAGAAAATATTACATGAATGTTGTACCCAGAAATATGTATAAATATTATGTATCAAAAAACCTTTTTCATTATGACTTAAACTGGGACAGACTCAGGAATAGTTAATGATAGAGAACCTGGCTTGTGTAAGTTTGAAAAATGTATATATCGGAGTAGGTATGTATCAACATATCACAATTACCCTCTAAAATATGTACAATCATTATGTATCAAGACAAAATAAAACTTGAATCCTCAATATGTTCACTATTATTCCTCACTTCTACTACAGTATTTACTCTTGTTGCCCAGTGAAAAACTATGATGAGGGTTTTATCATCAGGATTCTCCCCAAAATTCTCTTTCTTCATCCCCTATTGCAATGGTATAGCATTCCACAAGGAAACCATATTGCCTGGACTTTTTAAGCCTATCAAAACTACCTATACTCTGCCACGTATTATCAGGGACATTCTTGGTCAAACTTAGACAATATGGTAAACTAAATCATGCTATTGTGTATGCTGATACCCGGGGCACCTATTAACTGTGATTAATTAGCTGTCGTTGCATTGTAACCATGATCTACAAATCTAATATTTCACCCTCAAATTGATTTTAAAGTGAAAAACTTCACACCTCTTCACCAGCTGGTGGGGAGAAGGCTTTGGGATTTGCAGCTAACCTTCCAGTGCTCCTCACATCATAGCATGTACTTGGTGATTGGGTTTACAACATGTACACAAGATTTGAAAAGCAGCTAAATTAATTGCTACCACCCAACCCTAAAGACATTTGAATAAATAATACCTATGATAACTTCACATATGTTTAAATATTAATTAAAAAATGAGAATAGCATTTTAAAAATACTTCTTACAGTGAGTGTAAATTTAGTTATGGCCTAAAATTTACTCATTGAAAAGTCCACTTAGAATTATTTTCATCATTATTTTAATTCCCATTCTAGAAAAAGAAAAACAGGTAAACACGTTTTATATTTTGGTT
>NW_012117755.1:1816566-1866942 GCF_000951035.1 Colobus angolensis palliatus | reverse complement strand
GCCCACCACCACACCCGGCTAATTTTTGTATTTTTAGTAGAGACAGGGTTTCACCATGTTGGCCAGGCTGGTCTCAAACTCCTGACCTCGTGAACTGTGGGCCTTGGTCTCCCAAAGGGCTGGGATTACAGGCGTGAGCCACCACAACCGGCAAACAAGTATTTTCTTTACCATTTACTTTCCCATGGTTTTCCTCTAGCTTTTGGTATAGCTTGAAGTCAGAAACACCAGAATGTATTGCTCCTGTCTTTGAATTGTCTTTATTTCAAATTCCTCCATTACATGTTTAAAAAAATAAATCTTAGACTAGTGATCCAGACCCCTTTTTCTTCCTACCTACCTCCAAATAGTCAAATCAGTGAATCAAAACAACCCCCTGGAAAACTAGTTGAATACGTTTAAAGTTAGAAACTCTGCAACATTTTGTTCACGTAATAAAAACAAAAGAACGGAAGCTGATTCCCAGATGTACTTGCCTGGGCTTCCTGAGGCATTTGAGCTGCGTCCACTTTGTCTGCAATATAAGCTGTCAACTGCTTGTCAATGAATGTGAGGGACTCCTGAATTAAGTGTAAGGATTTTTCGATCTCCTGGGCAGACTGGATGCTCTGTTCCAGCAACTTTTGCCTCCTTACAGCCTAAAGAGAAGGAATAAGAGTGTATCAGTTGAACGTTTACTCTTGATAGCTTTTCTGTAATCCTGCTGCACAATGAAAGAAGATTCTAGACTCTTCCACAATCACCTTTTTGTAAGATAGACTTCGCAGCTTCCTGGCACTCATTCAGCTCTGATTAAAAAAAAAAAAAAAAAATTGTGAAGGAGAAAAATAAATAGCAAACAAATCTATAGGATCAGGGATCTCTGCATGAAAATAAATCACAATATCATGTACATTAAGGAAAGAGGCTGGAAAAAAAAAAAATTAGCAAAATCATCTCCGTCATTGCAATCTGTCTTTCTCAGGTCGAATGTTCCTCCTGATCTCATTATATAGTTCAAGAGATTTGCTTTGCTTAGAATAGGGTCATCGTCATCACAATCCAATTCAAGACAGATAATCTACTTCCACCAGTGAGGCACATGTACAATCTGTTCAGAATCAGCTCCTTGTCAAAAACAGAATTTTAGATAACAGTCTGGTTAAAGATTGATTTTGAAAACTATTTCAACCGGCTTTGCATGATCTTTTTTCTCCCTACTTTCTTTCACAATTTGGATTATGGAAATTGTACAATTGAATTTGTGTTACCGCTGAAGTAGAAAAAATAATAAGTAATCCTAATATAGCTGCAATTAATCTTGATTGTTACTATAAGTATGATTAGGATAATTCAAACAATTTTCAAATACAAATAGCAAGCTGAACAGATTGGAAAGTCTCCCTTCAAGGATCTGTTCACCTTTAACAGAGTAGTTATAAAAGAAATAGGGCAGGCAACTTATTGGGAATTAAGTTATGTGTCATTTAAAATACATTTCCTTAATATACAATGTATAGGTATGATTATCTGGTACAATATAACTTTCTTTCCCACAGAGCATGATTGAGATTTTAAGATGATCTTGGTTTTAATATTACATATAGAATATTAGATATTATATAAATAATATATATGTTGGTTCTTAAGCTTTAAAAATATTAGGGATGTCATTATTCTTCCATGAAGCCAGCCTATAACACAGCGTTGTCCAAGTAAAAATACAGTTAAAGGCATCTAGACTAAGTGAAAAGGAACGAGAAGTTTAGTGATGCTGCAGGAAGAGGGAAGGCTTTCCCAGTACTTCTCCCTGTACCACAAATTTTGACTCCATTAAGATTTTGTCCTAGGCTTCCCTTTCTTCTCATTCTACCCATACCTTTAACTTCAATTCCTCCTCACATTCTGGCACCTCTCAATTCTACATCTCTCAAGTCCAGATTTCCCCCTCGATCTCCATACTTGCATGTTATCTCACCCTATTGGACATCTCCTCATGAATATTCTACAAACACCAAAAGCTAACACTCCCAAATATGAACTCCTTGCGTATCCTCTTCTCACCTACTTCTCAACTCCCCAACTTGCTTTTCCTCCTTCTCTGTATTTATTCCTGTTTCGGCGAAATACAAATAATGATTGCCTTCATTTGACATAATTCCAGATATTTCTACTTCCTCTATCATGTCCTTCGTCATGTTGCATCTAATCAGTCAATTACTAATTATTTATTATACCTTCTAAATAGTTCTTGATTCCATTCTTTTCTCTCGCCATTGTCTTTCATCAAGTGAAAATTGTTACTATATCATACCTCAAATGTGGTACCAGTTTCTTCATTGCCTTTTTACTCTGCCACTTCCCACCTGTAAAGTGTTCTCTCAATAATGAAATTATGGCTTCCTGTCTAAAATTCTCTAGTGATTCTTTGCTGTCGTTCAAATAAAAGCTTTATTTATTTATTGAGATGGAGACGGAGTCTCTGTCACCCAGGCTGGAGTGCAGCATCACAATGTCGGCTCACTACAACCTCCACCTCCCAGGTTCAAGCGATTCTCCTGCTTCAGCCTCTCAAGTAGCTGGGATTACAGGTGCCTGCCACCACGCCTGGCTAACTTTTGTATTTTTAGTAGAGACACGGTTTCACCACGTTGGCCAGACTGGTCTCAAACTCCTGACCTCAGGTGATCTACCCGCCTCGGCCTCCCAAAGTGCTGGGATTACAGGTGTGATACATCGCGCCGAGCCAAAAGCTTTATCCTTAATGTGGCTTAAAAGTCCCTTCATGATTAAGTCCTGCTGGTGTCTTTTATTCCCTGCTCTAGCTATACATAAATTTTATTTTTTATTTGCCAACCTACACTGTGGCCCTCTTGATTCTTGGCCTTAAACATGCTGTTCCTTTTTAGTGGAATAATCTCAATTCTGACTTCCTTTTATTGGCTAATTTACATTTATCTTCTGAATCTAGTGGACATCTCTTCCAAGTAGCTACCTCTGGCAACCTTCTAAATTCAGGGAGGTAATTCTTACATGTTCTTTGAATTTTGTATTTTTTTTGATTTGACAAGTAAAAATTGTATTAAGTTAGAGCATGTAACATGATGTTTTAATATATGAATATATTACGGGATGGCTAAGTTAAGCTATTTATGCATTCCCTCACATGGCAATATTATGTTCTTTCTTGCACTTTGTATGTGTCTTAGCATGTACCAGACCATATTTAATCTCCCATTAATGGTCTGCATTTACTTTAGACTATCAACTCTAATGAGGTCAGGGATTATGGCTGTCTTGTTCATTGCTCCATACCAGTTTCTAGAATAAAGCCCAACAGCTTTACGACTGAATGAAAAGTACAAGGAGAAATTTTAATGAGAAAAACAGAAAACTTCAAATAGTCAAAGACAAAAATGGATTTACAGAGGAAACTGAAAGCAAAGGTCACCACTGCTCAGAGATGTATCTTTTGGAGAATAAATCTACCTGTTTTTCTATTAAAAGTGTCAGAATGGGGGTGGGACATTATTTGGAGAACATTTTAATCTATTTCTATTAAAATACTGTATCCAAGATTGTTGACCGAGGCTTTGCCCTATATTCCAATTCAAACATAGTTTCCTTTTATTCTCAGTCAAAATTTCAACTAAAATTTATATCAGGTAATTTACTAATTCAGATAACACGGTTCATGGCTATAATCAGAGCCTCTATTGTAGAGGAGACTGGCTGCAACCTACCCAGAGCTCTTCCAAAGAAATGGATCTCTAATGATAAAATTTCAGCACTGCGACAGGTGGTTGGAGATAACTTCCAATCACAGCATGTAGTAATTGCCTAGTCAGATATTATTTAAATTTGGTCCTTCCTCTGGCTAAAGGCAAAAACAGTGTACTCTACAAGGCACATCTGTAGATCTTAATTGTATAGGATGTAATATAGAATAACATTAAACCACATATCCAGCCTCAAAATTATTTTTAGAAACCTAACTTTTTCTATTCATGAGATTCTATGGGCTGAAAGGAACAGTGTGGCTTAAGAAATGACGGCAGAGTTGACTTTGGGTGGGTTGGTTCTTTTCCTGGCCTGACAGTCAATAAGAAAGGCTGATTTACACAGATTCCTTGATTATCTCAGTCAGTGAAAAGACCTGACGTCAATCTAAGCTTGCAGAATTCTTTCAACTAGTCATGGCATAAGCTGCCTTCTATTTCTAAACATCTTATTAGGCACACCCTGATGGAATGTCAGGCTTATGAATTTTCTATGACTTTCTGCCTGCTTGACCTGTGTTGTCTCATTGAATGAAGTTTGTAGAAAGTCTTGAACCATAATCTGATTTTTGTTATTGTTCCAGAATACTGTTCAACTGTTGTTTTAAAATGTTATTTCATGTCTTTAGCTAATCCACTTAGCAGTAAGAGGAATTATGTATCTAGGCAGAAACAGCAAATGTAAGTTAGAAAGATGATCTCTTAATAACTGGCCATCAATGACAAAAATATAAAAATAGAAAACAATCCTAGTAATGGTTACCAAGAAAAACACATATTTTAATCCAGTTTTCAAAGAAAATTAAAACTAAGTAAAATTA
Source organism: Colobus angolensis palliatus (assembly GCF_000951035.1). Taxonomy (NCBI): domain Eukaryota; kingdom Metazoa; phylum Chordata; class Mammalia; order Primates; family Cercopithecidae; genus Colobus; species Colobus angolensis. Next base: position 1,862,363 of record NW_012117755.1, on the reverse strand, counting down.
ATACAAATTTTTTATATCTTTAAAGTACTATGAAATATAAAGTAAGTTTAAGAAAAAATTTTAAGAGTTTAATGAGTTTTGCTGGCAATGGAAAGTCATCTCTACAATGAATTGACAGTTCATCACATTTCCATTTTAAAAAATAATGTACTAACTTTTGTGCCACAATATTACAAATACATAAATCAAAGTGTAGCATGTCTAAGAAACTCTGGAAGAAAAAATTCCTCATGTGAAATAAAAAACCAAATGTTGAAACCAAAAAATGTATTTAACAATGAACGCATGCTTTAAAAAGCCAAATTAGAAAAAAAATCATTTAATAACATTTTACAAAAAAACACATTCATTAAAGGAACTATGTATCCTATACTATACTTATTAAACTCAATACAAAAAGCAATTTTACTTCATTCATGAGATGATGGGTAAGCTTATGATTGCAAATAGATTAAGAATGTGGGTGCACTGTTTGCGATCATCTCGTAATAACAGACATTTATTTTTTGTGTTTAAGTAGTCATCATTGTGATTTAGACATGCGAAACATTTCGATTTCCAGCAGTTTTAAATTTTTTCTTCTGAGTAAAGGATTTTTGCCAATGTCAAAATAAAGCCCTCATTTTTTTGAGTGATTTTAGTAGCAAATGAACTGAAGAAAACTAAATCCCAAATTCAAATTCAAATAAAGCAAAGCAACGACAAAGTTTTGAAGTTTCTGCTTAGGGTAGTGCATTCATTGGCTCCAACCTGACTGTCCCTACCTTGCAGAAAGTAGAGCAATATGGAATATGTTTTATTTTATAGAAAGTGTCTTGGGATAGGAGTCCTGTAAGAGACGTGCTAAAACCAAATCCTACTCAATCTGCTCTTCAGAAACTAAAGTGGAGACCCATGAGAAGACATTAATCTCCATTTGACAACCACGCTTCACTTCACAGACTTTACCAATCAAGTTTTCTTTCCCAGAGTCTCAACTTCAGTGAACCAAGCAACAGGTGAAACTGTTTCCTTTTAGTGTTTCTTTTTCACCTACTAAGAGGTTGCAATTTGTTCAAGTGCCAAGTAACAAGAATACACAATTCAAATGAATCATGTTGGTGGGTGTGTATCATTTTTGATACACTATTTCCTCCTAACTCTTCTATTTAACTTAAGAGCAAGCCTGAAACTGTCACTATGGTTATGAATACACTGAATTCTATCTGTTGTCTTAGAATTTTGGCTATAGTCTTAAACTGAAAATGACACGTAATAAGTCTCTCTCATTCTAAGCGATGGAAATAGCAGGACATAGCAAAGGGCTTACAAAAGAGCTGGGAAAACTGGCCCTGCTTTTGTTGTTCCACCATACCCACTTATACTAAAACTCTCTGAAGGTTTTAGAGAGAATCATTGCTTTGCCGAATTCATGGCCCAGAGGGACAGTAGGGATGGCTCCCTGTTTATGCCTTTAGGGGTAATAAAAGATGGTACTTCGACCTTTTTGCCCCAATCAAGTAAGTGGAGCTCCAAGATCACTGATCACAGGGTCTGGGAGTCCAGAGCAGATGGGGATGACACCTAATCACCAACTCTGCTTCTGAAGATGTCTGCTTCAGAAATTCTATGCCTACTTGACAGGTAAAAAATTAATTATAAATGATACCGTGAAGAGAGGGGGCAGCCTGTACTTCCCAGTGCTTGGTGTGGCAAACGTTTCTCAATAGGTGAAGTGAACATGGAAGAAGACAGCCATGTTTGAGCTGTCTACCAGGAACACTCTTTATGGAGCAACAGTACCTCAGGATCAAGAGGCTTAAAGATGTTTTTATAGAGCATACTTTCCTTGTTAAAGATGGGAAAACAAACGAGCTTCTGCATGACTTCTTAAAGATCCCATACTTGCACCCCAAATAAACCCAATGTTTGTATCTCTGTTACACACCCACCCACCCACCCACCCACACACACACACACACACACGACTCATAAATCATAAACTCAATACTACAAATAGCTAGTTAACAGAAGACATTTGCCTGTTTTCCTTAATTCCTGCTTCCCAGGACATTGGAGAATAATATAACTGAAGTGGAGTTAAGAAAGAAAATAAATAAGGCAGTGGTGGTGTAAGGTGGAATCTGACCACACTTCCCTTCCAGAGCAAGTCTTTTAGACCATGGCTTAAGCTTGAGCTGGAAACAAGGAAGAATATTAAATTAAATATGACATTGAGATTTTAAGCTGAACCCAATTAGATTTAAGTCTTTATTACCTCAGAGGCCAGAAAGCAATGGGGTCTATTCACGGTGCCATCTATCTGGATGATCTAAAAGCATTTCCTGTTTCTGATCTATCTGGCTCAAACCATGCATCAAACTACTAACACAGTCCATCAATTCAGCACTTGCTCAAATGAAGCAAAGGCAAAGGAAAATGACAGACATCCAGAACATCTAGAATGTGGGTCAGGAGAAGATAGAAAATGGTTTATGGAAGGTATGAAGGATAAAGAAGAACTTAAGAAATATCTGTGAAAAATGGAGTATTATAGTAGTATCACATGATTGAAAAGCTAAAAAAGATATGTTGATGCTTTTGTCTCATACAACTGCTAGCAAATGGCATGTTTTATATCCATCTACCAACATACATGAATATAAATAATCCATGTGAGGACTATTGCTCCTGTCAAATGCAACAACTTGCCTACCGATTGATAACTTTGCTGAACAACCAATTTAAATTTCTAAAGCATAATTTTAAAGAAGCACGCCATGAAAGTATCAGGAATTCTTTAAGGACCACTAAGAATGTTCTGTTTGCCTCAGAAATTGGTTCTTACAATTTTTAGTTGTTTAGAACTGGCAAGATGACAGCCTTAAAGAAACTGACACTTGAGGCACACATTGTACTGTACACTTGGATCTCTTTGAGATTGATTAGCTATGAACACTTTATTTTCCATAATTTTGTATGGTGTTAATAGATCCTTTAAAAGTTATACAAAAATTTCTAGATGTCTAGATATGCTTATACCAGCTTAACAAAATGTTTTTCAAAAATAGAGGTAGGATTTTGAAAAGGGAATTAAAGGGAGATTAAGAGAAAAGCGGAGGGAGAAGAGGATAATTTACAACAGAAAGAATAATTTACCAATGCTCATAGCTCATCATAAGATTCACTTTGTTGCTCTGTTTTCAAATTAGTTTGTCCTGTTTTTTGCTAAAGGAGGTCTCACACTGTGTTCCTTGGACACGAAAGACGAAGTAAATTAAAACTGTGTTGCTTTAACCCACTTTAAATGTAACTCTTGTGAGGGGCTTTGTACAGTGGTTTTTCCTGTGGCATATTTGTTAATGTATTTAATAGGGATGTAGGCTATAAATAATTAAAAAGATGTGTACGTGTTTGAATACATATCCTTTAAATATAAAATAAAGAAGGTTACATTATTCACAAGAGGCTTCTAGATTTATGTTTTGTTAATGTCACTAGGTTTGAACACACCTGGGGTAAAACCCAAAAGCCATGTGCATGGAGCTCCTATAATTTTCTTTATCTGGAAAGAATATAAATGTGAAAACTCTTGGTGTCATGGTTAATTGGAACTTCATCTGTGTTAGGTTTTAGCAGGTCACTGACGTTCTTCTGCGACCTCTGAAGGAAGCACACTTGAAAGTAATGTTTGGGAATCATTTTATCAGTGGAACTTGGCATTAGATAGCCATCACTTTCAAGTAGAGCATTGATAGAATGGTCAATGAGCTATATAGTAATATATCTAAGACATTTCTGGATTCTTGCTGTATCCATTTATCTTCATGGGTAGACAAGTGAAATTGGTCTTCTGCCCTGACAGGAGCAAACTGATGCTTTATTTAAGTTTCAAAAAGAAAGTGAGTGAAGCATTACTCAGTAAACATAAAATAAGTCTACAGGATTCATCAGATCCAAGCTTTCTCAAGGTAACTTCAGGAGCCACCCTAAGTCAGTGAAATTTTTCTGGCCCAATGGCGTGGTACTCTTTGACTACACATGTGTTCATATTATTAAAGTTTTATTGGTACAGGTAATAATTAAAATATTAAAGTCACTCTCTCCTGATATGGAATAGTGAGACAGAATCAGATTCCAGGGATGACTTGGTCAGGATTGAGACCACATGTTCAAGCAACATATAAAGTCTATATATGAGACAAAAGTCCAAATCTGGGGTTAAAATCAAGTTGTAACATAAAGCAATAAATGGTCAGGAATAAACAAACAAAATATAGCCACTGAACAAATTAATTGATTTTTGACAATTGCTCCTCTTATTGTCTCAGGAAGCCATGAATGCAGTGACTTTCCTAACGCAAATTATAGGCAGGGAAAAGATGAGAAGTCAAAATTAGAAAAAATGTAGCTGGTGCTTCTAAGTCGAGTGGTATAGGTTAATTAGCCAAGCATAGAAGTACCCAAGTGAGAGAGAGCATACTGAGGCCAATTGCAGATAGGTTGGTGGTTGTGAGCAAACTAGTCCTTGCGACATAGATGAACTAGCCAGTTGATACTCCTCTTAAATAAGGGCAGTGATATCCAGTCAGTACAGTAGTGTAACAAAGATCTCAGAGTGAAAGAACCCTTGGAACTAGTTAGTCCCTCTACTTAGGAATTCAGACTCTCAGGATAGAAACTCAACACAGCATCTCTGGCTTTCTGGACTTAACATGATGTGTGGGAAGCAAATCCATCACACTTCCTTTTATAGGCCAGGTAAGGATGGCCACACAGGTTGCCTATGAATAAAACCGTTTCCAATCTTCAGTCAAGCAGTGTGAAATACAGCCTTGATAACTAGAAATGGTGTTTTTCTGATGTGTATTAGAGAGCTCTGCTGGATTCCTTCTACTGTGATGTAGGCTCATAATAGTCTAAGGCCAGTGTTCAGGTTCTCTTGAACTAAAGTGCTACGGATTTTGCTAGCCTCTGTGGTCAATTGTAATTCATATTGGTTCCAACTTGAAATTGTATCGGAGAACCTGGAAAAATGCTCTTCTCTCCTGGAATGTCTGGGACGACTGGTCCTTTTGTGTCCTACCCAAATACACGAAGATTAACAATATTTATTTATCACAAATACTCCCCAGATGATTGTCATGGCTCTGGAGAAGTTGATGGGCAAGGCACAGTTTGCTTGTGGCTTCCTGTCATCTTACTTATCCACACTACATTGAAAAAGTCCTCAGGTCTAGCTCAGTCAATATCTACACTGTTTTGTCCTAAGGTTATTACAAGGTTTTCTAATATTTTGTGCTCCAAGTTGTTAGGATAGACAAGACTGCAGTTTTGTAGGAAAGAGCTCCTGCCAGGATCTTTGGCTCCGATATGATTCATTTGGATGGGATGTGCACCTCGAACAGCAGGAACAAGGTGTAGGGAAGAGCTGCTTTTCTTTCTGCTTTCTAAACATTCTTTTATAGTGCTTTAGGAGTGGGTTGGGAGTGCAAAAAGATGCCTCGTGTGTTTATGTGAGCGTAGGGAACAGATAAACACTGGCAGAATGATGCATAACACTCAATTCCTTGTTACAGACTAGGGTCATCTGCCACAAAATGTTCTTACAATACACTAAGCTGGCTGAAATAGAAATAAACTGGTTTCAAACTTCCTCTCTTCTGTATGTCCTCACCACCCCACAATGGCATCTTCTCATCATCTATAGATGAAACCCATTGTGCTGGAATTACTTGGCATGGGAGAGGAATAAACAGGTTTCTGGTGTGAGGCTTTAACTTGTAGGATTGTTAAACTTGTTATACAACAGATATAGCTGAAGATTAAGATGTGGACAACGCCTACAGCCACACAGGACTGCTTAGCATCTTCCCCACAGAAAATATCTGTTCTGTCAACATCATGGTTTGGGTGAGGGAGAGAGGTAACGTGTAATGAGGACCCTAGTGATGCCCTTTCTGTGTCATCAAAAATTTGCTGCAGTTTCCTAGAAAGTGTTTATTCTACTCCAGCAGGGAACTGTGGCTCTGAAGGAAAACCACTTTTTCCTCTGCTTGGTTTAGTTGTTGAGGAATTGGAAATGAGCTTCGTTTCTGGAATATAGAGATCATCTATCTGTCATGAGCAATGGATGGGCAAGAATAAATTAGTGGTCCACAGTCGGAATGAATCTGACACATAATGTACCTTAGCAAAGTGGACCTTATACATGTGCTGATAAAGGTCTATCTAGACTAGGATTCACAAACCTGAATAATAATCAGAATGAACTTTTCCAAATACAGTTCTCAGCCTCAATCAAAATCTACTAAATTAGAAAATCAGACAAGAGTCAAAAGGGGGTATGTGTACACTAAAGTCCCTATACCCTTCTATCTGTGTAATTTTGGTGATGAGCTAAAATTGACAAGGTCTATGAAGACTAAAGTTAGAAAGAAAAGCTGCCTCAAATAACAACAACAAAATAACAGGTAAGAAAATGCAATCAGTTGGGTTCACAGCAAAAAAGAGCAAATGATAGAATGCTATGAACTTGGTATTAATGCTGGTCAGAATACACGAAACACAGTGAGGCAGAAACAGTAAGGAAATTCTCCAATTTTATTTGATACTTTCAATGGAAAATTACTAATGAATATATGCATTCTATGATTTAAAAGACAGCTTGATGAACTTGGAAAATATTTTTATTCCTCGTTCCATATAGGGACACTAGAATACAATGCAAATAAATGTTGTTTAACATTCCCTTTCCCATTTATCTTTTTTTAAAAAAATAAACATTGTTAGAAATTTGGCCTGAATAATAAATAACAGATTTGATTATTCAATCTCAAGAATCTATGAAGTAGCTTGCAAAGAAAGTGGTTTTAAAGAAGTTGAGAGTGGTAAAAAGTAAGATGAAAGAGGGAGGTGAATATCTGCCTTCAGAACAGTATTTTGTGTTATTGAAATTAACTATTAATTGTCAAGCATGGCAGATAAGTAAAAGTTATTGACAAGTTTCATTAAAATAAAGATATAAACTTGAGGAACTTCTCTGAAAAGGTAATAGATAAACTTAAAAGAGAAATTTCAATCCAAAAATTTATCCCTAAAATGCTACTTTACCAATCCATACTACTGATTTAGCTTTTACAACTGATTAGTTTTTAGGCCTTAATATTTTTCCTTTATGTATTAACTCCCTCTTTTGCTATTCCAACTTTATTGTTTTTTTGGTAGGCCCTTGGAGAAGAGCTATTCCAACTTTAGAAGAAATAACTACCAAATTATGACAAATTTGAAGATACCATTAATTGGATGTGTTAACGCTCATTCAGAAATATATTAAAGCCCTCCAAGAGCAAACGTAATTTGTCCAGAGTATTTAATACTTAAATATTAACCATATATTAAAATGCAGTACATGATTATATGTATATATATGTGCTTATATACATGTATATATAAATATATGCAAGTATATATGTGTGTTTGCATGTCCCTTTGTGTCTGGACCCCAAAAATGCTAATATCCTATACTAGGCATACAGACAGACAAAAAAATTTAACTGTTTTATATAATATTTTGGAAAAGTAAATGCGACTATCCAAGGAAACATTATTGATTGAAGTAGGGTAAATTATATCTAAAATTAATGGAATTACTACTTACAAAGAAAAAACCCATGATTCATGGTGATTAAAATAAAAATTAAACACATTTACCACAGACCCCTTTGTGAAGGCTATGTACTCTTTCAGTTCCTGTAGCTATAAAATAGAGGGTAATTACATTCAAAATACAAGATGCATTTTAAAACATTATTAAAAACAAGAATCAAGGTAACTCACACAATTGATGGTAGGACAAGAAAAATCCCTTTCTCAAATAACAAAAGAAGATACAGGAAATAGAGGAGGAAACACTTCTAATTTACAAAGAAAATAACATATACATTCGTGACTATTTTTCTTACATTAAAGAGGTCTGGGCTATTTAGTTTATTATCTGTGTGTAAATATTACGCAAGTGAGTTTCTTCCCCTCAAAATGTAATCACTGTTCTTGACCAAGTATTCAATTAATATTATGAGAACAAGTTGCATAGTCCACTACTCAGCTGAAAACTGCAGTCACCTTGGACACAGATGTGTGCCATAATAGTCTGTTTGCAGTGCAATTTTTATATAAAGACAAAAGTTTTATTGCAGAGCATTCAACCTAGGAGAAGTCAAGATTCAAGATATCCAATATCCTTTTTTCTACTGTAAGGAAAGAAAGCTCTAAATTCAAAGTATGGAAAGATGTAATCCTAGAAGCTATATCCATTGTTAGCACACTAAGAATAAGACAAAAATTTCACCTTTCTAAATATTAAAGCATTTATTAATTATCCTCAATGAAATATCTTCAAGGAATGATAATCTATAAAAGTGAGCCTAAATTCTTAACTCCCAAACCTTATCAAAAGCAATTCAGGTGTACAAATAACCAAATGTATAAGATGACACCCGAAATTGGCTTCAAAGGCATGCGACCTGTGCAGTTATGCAGTAACCCATGCTTAGGAGAGCCCATGCTTGGTTTAATGCTCTGCTATTGCCATCTTACAATGCTTAATTTTTGAACATGGGACTCAGCGTTTTCTTTCTGCCCTGAGTCTCCCAAATTATGGAGCAGATCCTGATACTTTGGGAAAAAATAGCCAACAGCTAAAAGACTGAAATAAAAATCTGAATTAAATTGGTTAAGTTAGAAAGATTGTAAAAAAAAAAATATATATATATATATATATTTACATGAAATTCACATTAGAGGCACTAGGACATTGTGACATACTGGCGTTAACCTAATGAATGACCTGCAAATATGAATATAGCTGGAAGAAAAGCCTTCAGACTAGAATCCTAGTTGTTTCAGAATATAATCAAATACACCTTGCAGATGCTAATCAAAGATAACACAAAGAAAAGTCCCTTCACTTTTGATTTTCTATGTGGCTGTATGTGTGTGGTTTTAAATAAAATTATTTTGCAGAAAATCACGGGAGAAAGTCAGATAAATGATTATTTCCATTGTGAATAATTGCACTGGCTACTACTGAGTCTACGATATTATTCTCTAACACTTCTCCTGATTTTAAATGGATCTTTAAAACAAAAGAGCTCCTATTCCAAACACTTTTCATTCTCATTTCCTCAGAGGTACCAGTTCTCCATTCTCCCAACCCCCTTTCCCATGCAAAGAATCCTAAACAACCTGAAAACAGAGTTAGCTATTTCTCAGGGATGAAGTCCTTGGTGGATAAATTTTCTCAAACTTACTACTCTCCACCTCAAAACATCCTTGTCTTATCTCAATTTTCTCTTTCCCACTTCCAAAGTCAATCCTTCCATTTTTTTGCTTATGCATCCTATCTTGTAAGACTTTGCTCTTATATATTATGTCTTTCTATTGGATCTTCCCTTATACTACAAACATGCTTAATTTTTTATTATCCTGAAAATCAATAACACATCTTTTCTGCCCTATTACTATTCAACTTCAGTTACTGGCCTTTCTTTCTCATGTTTTCATCATCACACATTTATTGCCTCTATTTCCCCTGGCCATTTTCTCTTTTACCAAATTTTAATCTCACAATTGTTCCTCCTCACTTTGGAACACGGCAACGATATTTAATGAGAGAAGGAGTGAATAGGAAATGAGCAAAGAAATATAGCTAGCGGAGGCATCACGTTAGCTGACTTCAAACTATACTGTAGTGCTACAGTAACCAAAACAACACAGTACTGGTACAGAAACAATCACACAGATCAATGAAACAGAATGGAAAGCCCAGAAATAATGCCACACACCTGTAACCTTCTGATCATCGACAAAGCTGACAAAAGCAAGCAATGAGGAAAGGACTCCCTATTCAATAAATGGTACTGGGATAACTGGCTAACCATATCCGGAAGAATAAAACCTTATACCATATACAAAAATCAACTCAACATGAATAAAAGACTTAAATGTCAAAACAAAACTTTAAAAACCCTGAAGGATAACCTAGGCAATACCATCCTGGACATAGGAATGGGAAAAGACTTAATGATGAAGATGTCAACAGCAATTGCAACAAAAGCAAACATTGACAAATGAGATCTAATTAAACTAAACTTCCTCACAGAGTTCCTCTGTTGAACTCTGTCAACAGAGTAAACAGACAAACTACAGAATGGGAGAAATATTCTGCAAACTGTGAATCTGATAAAGGTTTAACATCCAGAATCTCTAAGGAACTTCAACAAATATATTTTAAAAACCCAATCCCATTAAAAATGGGCAAATGACATGAACACATATTTTTCACAACAAGACACACATGTGGCCAATAATATGAAAAAAAATGCTCAATATCATCAACCATTAGAGAAGTGCAAATTAAAACCACAATGAGATGCCATCTCGCACCAGTCAGAATGGCTATTATTAAAACGTCAAAAAACAACAGATGCTGTTGGGACTGCAGAGAAAACAACATTTATACACTGCTGGTGGGGGTGTAAATTAGTTCAACCCTTGTGGAAAGCAGTTTGGCAGAGCTAAAAACAGAGCTAACTTTCAACACAGCAACCCCATTACCGGGTATATAGCTAAAGGAATAAAAATTGTTCTACCACAAAGACACATGCACACGTATGTTCATTGCAACACTATTCACAATAGCAAAGATACAGAATCGACCTAAATGCCCTCAATGGTAGACTAAAGAAAGTGTGGTGCATATACACCATGGAACACTATGCAGTCACAAAAAGAATGAGTTTATGTCCTTTGCAGGAACATGGATGGAGCTGGAGAGCATTATACTTAGCAAACTAACGCAGAAACAGAAAAGTAAATATCACATGTTCTCACTTACAAGTGGAAGCTAAATAATGAGAATACAGGGACACAAAGAGGAAACAGACACTGGGTCCTACTTGAGGATGGAGGATGGGAGGAAGGGGAGGATCAGAAAAAATACCTATCAGGTAGTATGCTTATTACGTGGGTGATGAAATAATCTGCACACCAACCCCCCATGACCCACCCTTTACCTGTATAAAAAACCTGCATATACACCCCCAACATAAAAGAAAAAAAAATAAAGAAATAACAGCTAGTAATGACCCCTGCTTTAAGTTCTAGGTCCTGCATTTTATCTATGAACAACTCAGAAAGAAAAGAGCTCAAAATTATTTTAAGTATTTTTATGTCCCAGGAGGGGGAGTTAAATTTTAGAACTTGGGTTGTTATTGGTTTGCTAGCATTCTACCACTTTAGAGAAAACTCAGTAGCTTACGACATTTTACTCTTTAAACACAGCTCACCTGGTTCATATACTTCACATTAAAGTTGAACATCTCCAAAACCTTAGTCCTTAAGGGTAATCTGATCAATAATTTAGTATACAGATTCATCTTTTTTGGACTACTTTTTTTTTGCTGAAAATAATACCTATATCTTAGAAGTAAAACAGATGAAGAGTCAGCCTTTTTTTCCCCTTAGATATTTAGCTTCTTCAATCATCTGGAGCATAGATTTAATACCATCTCTTTATGGCAACAGCCTATGTATAGCCAGAGGCCACAAGTTTGCTGTTGTTGTTGTTGTTGTTGTTGTTTTTTGAGACAGAGTCTGGAGTTCAGAGGCGCTATCTCAGCTCACTGCAAGCTCCACCTTCTGGGTTCACACCATTCTCAGAGGCCACAAGTTTTGATATTTCTTTCTAGTAGTACCCTACCTAGTACCAGCAAGCATAAAAGTGGGCCTAGTGTGACTGAAGTTAAAATAACTTGATTAATACAAAAAAAAATATGTCTCTCATTGCCCACTAGATGACATTTAGATCTGCTGAGATCATCTTTCAGATCTGCTGAGAGAAAGGCTGGTAAAGACAGACAAGAACCAAAATTCGCTTTAGAAGTTTTGGTAAGAGAACTTTCAGGGATGAGATGGCATTAACAAAGGTGGGGAAAACGGTGTTGGGTAGCTTTGATAGGAGCTGTTATCTGAGTATGTCAAGTTTGAGTAGCCTGTGAGATATCCAAAGAGAAAAATACACAATAGGAGGCCGGACATATGGTCTGAAGTTAAGGGCAAAAGTCTGTGCCAGAAATAATATTTTAAGAATAATTAGCATGTAAATTGTATTTCAAGCCATGACATTGCATAAGGTATTATAAAGAGTGAATATAGAAAGGAAAGGGAGCACATTAAATTTAAACACTGTTTCATACACACCTGGATCCAGTTGGTCAATAATTTGTTTCAGAACTTTTCCTTATTAATTCATGACTGAAATTGGTATAGGGTTTTCCTTCCTGTTTCATTTTTGTCTGATTTTGGTAAAAAATATTTTCTAACCTTGTATTTTCCAGACATGTATACTGCTTTATATATTCTACTCTCTGAGTTTGTTGATGATTGGAATTATCTATTCCTAGAAACTGTGTTCAAATTCGAATGTAAAACAATCTCAGTCTAATGTAGTCTTTGTAGGAAGACATTTAACTTGTGATTAAATTTCTGTCTCCTCAGGCTTTCTATATCCTCTTTCATCATTTTTGTAGCAATATTCTCCTAGAAATTCATCCATTTCACTTAAGTTTCTAAATGTATTTGCATAGTTTCTAGTATTTTCTACATTTTAAAAGTATGCTATAACTGTAGTTGTAACGTTTTCATCCTTAAAACTGTATTTTTTTTACTTTCTTCTCAGTTGATCTCTCTAATTAAAACATAAATATGGGCATTTAAATTTTTTTGATTCCATGTTGTTTTTATTTATTTCTGCTCTTCAATTCTTCTCTTTCCATTTACTTTCTCTGCATTTATTATACTTTTCCCTATTTTCTTGAGATGGGCAGTTAGCTCATTAGTTTCAGTCCTTCTCTTTTATAAAAATTAACAGGAGCCAATTAGTTTTAATTTTAATTTGTATTATCACTCAGTTCTATGAATTTTAACTATCCATTTTGACCTCATCTTTGACCCATGAATTATTTACTTTAGTCAAGTTTTTACTATTGATTCTAACTTGTTACAAATTTAAGAGCATGTGAAATGTATTGACATTTCTATGCACTTGAGACAAAATTTATACTCTGATTTGGGGTTCTCTATACAGTCTATATCCAACTTATCAACTGTTAATCATCACTGTCTTCACTAACTTTTGTCTGGTGTCTTGAAAGAAAGAGGCATTATGAAATTTCCCACCATGCTGATGTAGTTGTGTATTTCTTCTTGTTATTCTGTGAACTTTTGCTTTATGTAAAGTTATTTTCCCAGGTATGTACAAGATTTTTTTTGTTTGTTTTGACACAGTCTCATTCAGTCACCCAGGCTAGAGTGCAGTCTCAGCTCACTGCAACCCCTGCCTCCCAAATTCAAGCAATTCTCCCGTCTCAGCCTCCCAAGTATCTGGGACTACAGGCATGCACCACCACGCCTTGTTAATTTTTGTATTTTTAGTAGAGATGGAGTTTCACCATGCTGCCCAGGTTGGTCTCGAACTCCTGACCTCAGGTGAGCCACCCACCTCTCAAAGTGCTGGGATTAGAGGCGTGAGCCACCATGCCTGGCCAGGTATGTACAAGTTTTAGAACTGTTATATTTTGCTCCATTTTTTGCCTAATAATGATATTGACCATAATGTCTATTTTGCTGGAAATAAATTAGGTGTCTAAGCTTTTTATTGATTAATCCTTTCTTAAAAACAATATACTTTGAATTTTGATGCTTTATTCTGAACATTTCTACAGTAAATGTATTGAGCAAATAGTTTTAGGACTACAGATTTATTTTCTTTTTCCTCTCTCTCTCTCTCTCTCTCTCTCTCTCTCTCTCTGTCTCTCTGTCTCTCTCTCTCTCGATGGAGTTTTGCTCTTCTACCCAGGCTGGAGTGAAATGGTGCGATCTCAGCTCACTGCAACTTCCACTCCCCGGGTTCAAATAATTCTCCTGTCTCAGCCTCCCAAGTAGCTGGGATTACAGGTACCTGCCACCATACCTAGATAGTTTTTTGTTTGTTTGTTTGTTTGTTTTTATTTTTAGCAGAGACCGGGTATCACCTTGCTGGCCAGGCTGGTCTGCCTGCCTCAGCCTCCCAAAGTGCTGGGATTAAGGCATGATCCACCGCGCCCGGCCACTGATGTACTTTTCTACCATCTATTTTCTTCTATTTTTTTCTATTTCTATTTTCTACCATCTTATCTTTTATTTTATGCTCATCTCATATTTTTCCGATTTGTTTTCCTTCTTTCTTGCTTTACTGCATATTGATTGAAAACTGTTCCTTTGATCATTCTTTTATTGCTTGCAAGCTGAATGCTCCATTAGTGGTTATCCCTGACAATTTATTACAGCATAATAAAGTCGAGATTTAGACACTATCTCTACCCTCTTTCTAAATAAAAGGGCTTGTGACTGTACTTCCCCTCCATATTGTTCTTAATCTAGTATTTTAGATCAAAATTATTGTAAATGCAAATTAGATATTCTTATATATTTTATGCAACGAATGCCTTTTGTATTTAAAAGCTTAACTATTTTTTCATCATACTTACTTGTATCTAAAACCTTTGCAACTTATTTTTCTACTACTTCTAATTCTTAAGACTTATTTTAGTTGTTTTTGTAGTAAGGGTCTCTTGGGGTAAAATCTCACTTTCACTCTGATAATGTCCAATTTCCTCTTACTCTGAAGAACTAATTTTGTTGAGTTCAGAATTCTAGGTTGACAGTAATTTTTTCAATATCTTGAAAATATTTTTCATTGCTTTATTCTTACTCATTGTTGTAGATAAGAAGTCTAATGTCAGTCTAAATTTCATTCCTTTGTAGGTTATTCATCTCACCTCTGGCTGCTAATATAAATTTGTCTTTGGATTTCTGCACTTTCACTGTGATATGTCTGATGATTGGATTTGTATTTATTTATTTATTTTTTTGCCTGTTACATAATGTGCTGTTTAAATAGTTTATGTCACTGGCTCTCAAAAATTTTCCTTTAATATCCTTCATATATTACTCCATCTCCATTTTTTTAAAAAAATTCTTATGACATACAAGAAAGCTGTATATAATTAACATATACAACTTGCTGAGAATTGAGATAAATATCAAACAATAAAAACATTACCTCAGTCTATGACATAAACCTATTCATCATCTTCAAAACTTTCCTCCTGTTCTAGTATTATTGTTATTATTATTCTGTAACAGAACACTTAACATAAGGTCTATTCTCTTAGCAAATTTTAAGTAGAGTATTGTTAATTACAGGCAATATGCTTTACAGTAGATCTCTGGGAATTATCTATATTATAAAACCTCAACATTGTACCCTTTTACAAATACCTCTCCATTTTTTCCCTTCCCCCAGCCCCTGGCAGGAAGCATTCCACATTCTGCTTCCATTAGTTTGACTGTAGTAGATTCATAATATAAGTGGTATCATGTACTATTTATCTTTCTATGTCTGGCTTACTTCATGTAGCATAATGTCCTCCAGCTTTATCCATGTTGTTACAGCAAACAGCAGGATTTGCTTCTTTTTAAAGGGCTGAGTAATATTTCATTTTATGTATATACCACATTTTCTTTTTCCTTTCACCTGTCAATGGACATTTAGGTTGTCTCCATATCTTTGCTATTGTAAATAGTGCTGCAATAAACAATAGAGTACAGATAATCTCTTTGACATTCTGATTTAATTTCCTTTGGATATATCCCTAGACGTGGAATTGCTGGATCATATGGTAATTCTATTTTTGTTTGTTTGTTTGTTTTGTTTTTAGGAATCTCCATACTGTTTCCCATAGTGTCAGCACAAATTAATATTCCTGCCATCAGGGTACAAGGGGCCCTTTTCTCCACATCCTTGCCAAACTTGCCATCTCTCAATTTTCTTTTTAAATAGTTTCCATTCTAACAGGTGTGAAGACATACATCATTGTGGTTTTGATTTACATAGCCCTGATGATTAATGATTTTGAGTACCTTTTTCATATATATGTGGGCCATATGTATGTCTTCACTGGAGAAATGTCTATTGAGATTAACTACCCACTTTTAAATTGGATTATCTGATTTTTACACTGAGTAATAACAATCTCCATTTTCTTTATTCTCCTCTTTGAAAACTCCCATTGAGATAAGTTATATGTTCATATTCTATTCCCTACCCCTGTATCTATTACCTTCTTGCTCACATCTTCCATCTCCTTAGTTTTTGGTAACACAGTCTGTACATTATCTTTTAGTTTTCTCTTAATTCATTTCTTTCAACTAATATGTGTATATATATGTATATATATATAATATATTCATTTTCTAATTTTTAATTTTAGTTGTTTAATTTTGATTTCTTTATTCCATTTTTACAATGTTTTATTTTTAAAATCTTCAATAACATTTCTATAATATTTTACCTATTTATTTTATACTATACATCTTGCAACTCTAATATCTGAAATTCTAGAAGTAAACTCACCCTTTGTTGTATGAGCTGACTGTGCTTCATGACGGCTTTTCTTGTGTGTGTGTGTGTGTTTATGTGTTTATGTTGAGCTCAAATTTCCGAGTTTAATCTGTGAGGACGCTGAGGGCACTTTTCGTGGTAAAGAATTTGCATTTCCTTCTAACTAATATTAGGACGCGCCTAACCTAGTGCTACTTTGACTTAATCCCTTGTTTGGATATTTCTTTACCCTTTGTGATAATACACAATCAAGGGTTCCTCACCTTACAAGAATAGGCCTACACACATTTTCAGGTGGCATTATCATAATTATTCTTACTATTACTTTTCACTCACAGTGAGAAGAGAGATGCCTTTTTATGTTTGTTCTCTGTGCCGATAGAAGTCTCTCTGCCCATTATTTTACTGAGAGAACCCCAGTTTTATGTGGCATCTGTGTTTAGCTTCCCCATTTTCTTGAGCCAGAGGATATTTCCTTTCCACCAAATGACTTAATTCACCTAAAATTGGGGTTCCCAGTATTAGTTTTTAACTCCAGGGCAATACAAATGTCAGTGCTCATAGTCATATTACGGTATGACTTCAGTTTCATCTGATTTTTTTCCTGGCCTTTAAAAGTTTACTTATACTTCCTTGAAAACAAAATAAAATATATCTACTAGACATTTTCCAGCATCCTGGTGCTTTGCAGAGGGCATTATAGAAGACTTAGTTGTCCTAGCCCTTGAGAACAGAAGTCAGCCCTATCACAACATGTGTGAAGTAAGCTAATCAAATCTATTTCATAAAACAAATGTGGGATTTAAGTTTGATCTTGCTTCTAACTGCCTAGCAAAAGGACTGACATAAAACTGTGCTCAACAATTAGTGGCTATTTCTCTTATTATAGACAGATATTTTCTAAAAATAAGCATATTGACAAATTAATAAGGCATAACATGTCACTTATTTTCCTAGATTACTTTATAATCTTCCTTCAAGGAATATTCTTCCATTCTGGCATATCTATGCTAAGGCAGATGTGACACTGAGGGAAAAATTCAAAGTCATAACTACCAGGAAAAATTAATAGGTCTCTCTAGCAGTCTATCCTAAACATTACTATTTCAGTAGAATTAACCAATTTCGATCACTTTCTCTTTTAGTATATTTGCTATTTCATGTCAGGCAAAACAACTTACAGTCATCTTTGAAAGTGACTGAAATGGGCGCAATATTCCATGAAACAGGTGAAATAATCACTCATCAAGAGAAGCGGTAAAGGCTTTGGACTTCTAAATGTGTGACTTTAATATTTAAGACTCTAAATTTTATTTTAATTAGTCAGCCCTAATATTTCTAAGGTCATGTTTTAAGTTTTCCTTAAAAATTGGGAAGCTAGTTAATTGCCATATTCACTTATTAGCAGAGAGTTTTTATATTTAATGCATGAAAAGGGTCACAGAGATTGGAAGTAGTACAGCCAAATGGTCATGTGCCTAGGCTTCAAGTGTAAAGAGATGGGTCTAAATGCTCAATCGGTTCTTCCTAGGGCCTTTACTATCCTTTCCATTTCTATAGAATGGGAATATAAAAAACCCTATATCGGCCAGGTGCGGGGGCTCACACCTGTAATCTCAGCACTTTGGGAGGCCAAGGCGGGTGGATCACCTGAGGGCAGGTGTTTGAGGCCAGCCTGGCCAACATGGTAAAATTCCATCTCTACTAAAAAATACAAAAATTAGCCCGGCATAGTGGCATGCGCCTGTAATCCCAGCTACTTGGGAGCCTGAGGCAGGATAATCGCTTGAACCTGGGAGGTGGAGATTGCAGTGAGCTGAGATTGCACCCTTGTACTCCAGCCTGGGCGACAAGGCAAGACTCCATCTCAAAAAAAGAAAAAACAAAAACAAACACCACCCTGTATCATAAGGCTATTGTGAGAACTAAATGAGAAAATACATATCTGACATTAAAACAGTACCTGGACCTCTGTAACCAAATACTATTACCAATATTATTATTCATTTTGTTGCATTACTAAAACATCTTTGGCTGCTTGGTTATCCTGTTAGAGAATAAAGCTATTATAATAGTTATAAAAATTATATGATTTGGTATGTCTTTTGGAGATGTTGCCTGGTTTGCTAACCATCTTTCAAATCATTACTCTGAGTAGAAAATATACTGCCATATGATTATCAAGAATGAAAGATGCCTTTTGAAGTGATGGAAATAATGTATTACTTATTTGAATGCAAACTCACACTCTGAAATTAGGAATGGGATCTAGTGAGTCTCTTTTAAATATTCATAGGCAATAAAAGTCTGGCTGTTTGATTGATTTAACAGGCAATTGAATGTTACCTTAGTTCTGCATAATTGCAGCTATAAGAAACATTAGGTAGGCAATATAAAAACCTCGCAAACCTCTGACATAGGCACTTAATTGATTTTTAAAAATGGGTTAAGGTTCGTCTTCGAATTAAAGGGCACTTTGTTTGTTAATAGAAAAACTGGCTGAAGCAGAAGAATCGCTTGAACCCAGGAGGCAGAGGTTGCAGTGAGCCAAGATCGTGCCATTGCACTCCAGCCTGGGCTTCAGAGAGAGGCTCTGTCTCAAAAATAAATAAATAAAAATAGAAAATAAAAATAAAATAAAAACTGTTTTTCTTTAACCAACCAAAAATCAAGAAAATCATGGCCTAAAACAAATTCAGAATTCTTGATTATAACACATTAATGTACAAGATTTTTAAAAATTGATTTAAAAACTCAGTTACTTTAATCATTTTGCTTCTTCAGCCCCTCAGATAATTTATCCCAAGGCTCATTCGACTGCATCAAAACACCAGTCTTTCTAACTAGATAGTGGAAATATCCAAAGGATTGATTTAGCTAACAAAATATTAGCTGTGTCTTTATTACCTAAGTAGTTTGGAATTGATCAAAGTGCTGAGCAAAGCCCGAGAAATACAAAAGTCCTATTATTACATATTGTTTTAATTTAACATTGTATCTTTAAGGTCATATCAGTTTATTACATGCTGATACTACAGAATTTGAGAAGGATATCATGTTTAACACAATGTGGTTTTCATGAACGTGGTAAAGACTACAAATGCTTTATTTTCACTGTCAAACAGCTCCAAATTACTGGCCAAATATGTAATATAAACACAGCTAGGACTGATAATAGTTTCAAGTTTATTTATTTTAGATTTATTGTTATTTTAACACTCTGCTTAATTGATCATTGAGGTTGAAGTGGAGAGGTTCTGATTTTAAGGCTTAGAGGGTGATAAAAATCCTTTTTATCTATCTTAGCATTTTATTTAACTAATGGAGGCATGTGCATTTCATTGTATTTCATATTGTACCATCTGCATTTATTTACCTATCACTGCCCTCAGAGGGATACACACACACACACACACACATTTATTTATTTATAGATATATTCACATATGTAATATTATGTATATATTTATACCCAAACACACACACACACACCGCACACACACACACACACACACTTTTTTGAGGGCTGATACCCTAGCGTATGATCTAGTAAAGATAAAATAATTTATTAAATTTATTGAATAATTTATTGAATATATACTATGTTCCTGGAAACATAGTAAGTACTCTAAGTGCAGTATTTTATATTTTGTTTACAAAAAAAAACCCATGAAACAGGATGAGGAAATGGAAGTTTAAAAATGTTACTCAAGATCACATAGCCAGTGAATTACAGAGGGATTTGCCAGTTATCAATTTTTTGCCTTTCAACATAATCCTGGTTTTGATATGGGAACATTTCTCCCCTTGTCAGCTGGCATGCTATTAAGTTCTATCAGTAAAGGGTGCTGGAGTGACAATGGGGGAGGTAGACGTTTGTCTGTTCCAGTGTGCTTTCAATTCTTTTTCAATCCTGTGCCTCTAGGTTGGCCTATGGAATGCCCAGTAAGGCTCACCTCACCCCCCTGCTTTACCCAAAAGACTTCCAGCAACACTATGGGTCTTGTTTGACAAGTTCTATGGGTACCCAATAAGCAAGTTGAGGATGGGTGGCAAATCCATTCGCAACTTCCCGGAGCCCCACCTCATTTCCTGAAGTTTAGCAGCATCCACTACAGGTAGTTTCCCAACATGTCCAATGAATACACCAGCCAGCGTTCTAGCAAATTCAATGGTTCCCCACCATAGGCTACTTCTCTGTGAATTCTGTCAGCATTCCACTCCAATATTCTCTTCACACTAGCTTCAGCCCACTGGCTATAGACTTGTTCTGGATTGGGTCAATGAAGGAAACTTCTCTGTCATCCCATGGGAGGCAGATACACCCTTTCTAAAGAAGTCTGAATCCAGCCTTGGGTTAAGATCCTATCTTTCCATATTAGTTCCTTTTTTGGGTACTATTCCTCAGGCTTAGGGTATTCTTTAGAGATCTCTTTTATTCTCTATTAAAAATTAATTTCCAGTAAGTAGTTAATACTTATTTGTGTTAAACTTTCTCTGTTTAAGTGACCGTGCGGTTTCTGTGCCCTGTCTGGACCCTGACTAATACAAGGGGTTACTCTAGCCCAAGTTTCAAGTATTTTCTTATTCAAATTTTTATGCTTTAACAACTCAGTCCAGAAAATAAGAGAATAGGTGTTGAACCAAGGTATGCTGCTGAACTGAATTATGTTTTATTTGGGGGAAATGTCAGGTTTTATACCAACAACCTTTGAAATAGGTTATAAGTAGTTTTGTGTTAATAAAGGATTGTAAGATAATTACATTAATAGAGTTAATACCAAAGTAAAATTAGAGACGAAGCTATTCCTAAGGACAGAACAGATGAGTACTGAAAAATGTCAAACATTAAAGTTGGATCTCGGCCAGGTGTGGTCATTCACAGCTGTAGTCCCACCACTTTGGGAGGCCAAGGCAAGTGGATAGCTTGAACCCAGGAGTTCAAGACCAGCCTGGACAACATGGCAAAACCACATGTCACCAAAAATAAATAAATAAATAAAAAATAGCCGGGAGTGGCAGCATGCACCTGTAGTCCCAGCTACTCAGGAGGCTGAGGTGGGAAGATCACCTGAGCCCAGGGAGGTTGAGGCTACAGTGAGCCATGATCATGCCACTGCACTCCA
Organism: Colobus angolensis palliatus; assembly: GCF_000951035.1. Taxonomy (NCBI): domain Eukaryota; kingdom Metazoa; phylum Chordata; class Mammalia; order Primates; family Cercopithecidae; genus Colobus; species Colobus angolensis. The sequence goes on along the minus strand of NW_012117755.1, from coordinate 1,840,754 downwards.
CTCTGAGTGACAGAGCAAGACCCTGTCTCAAAAAAAAAAAAAAGAGTCTTTTCACAGCTAAGCCAAGGTCAGCTTTACAACAACTTTTAATTTTTTGCTTGAACTGCTCTCTCCTACCTGACACTAATATTCAAATAGAAACAAAATCACATTCTAATTCCATATCAAAACCCACATTGAAATGATCTTTGATTTACTTGCCACATAGCCATATCTATTTGACTCAGATCCAGCAATAGTGCAACAATGATGAAGATATCAAGAGATTGTTTGGATTTCCCCTTTTCCAATCCCCAATTCCTTATGTTGATTTGGATAAAATATGGATATGCCACCCACCAAATATAGTGGCAGGATTCCAAACTGGAGGCCGCTGCCTGTACATTTGCAGATATCTGCCCCACCCTCACCTACTTCTCTTCAGAATTGGAGAAGAGGTTTTCCCACTCAAGATGTTCTCCTTCAATCTGTACGCATGTCAAAAGGTCCCCGACATTGACTATTCAATGAATCATTAAATAGTTGATGGTTTCTGGCATACTCCCCTAGTTACTACCCTCCTTATTCTTTTTCTCTTCATACCTTATATTATTTGTTTTTATGTCTTGAACATTCTAGGAAATCAATAACTTTTCCTTAACTAATCAACGTTTATAAGTTATGAAGGATAGGAAATTTTTATTATCAAACCATAGAACCATATCTCACCTGTAGTAAGCTGTACTCAGTAAGTGAATATAAAACTAAACATTATTATAAAATAGGTTTTCTTCTTAACAAATAATTCACCCTTAGGAGAGAGTATGCAAAACACTGACTAGGAGAAATTTGCTATTTTGTTTTAGTATTGATTTGAAAAATCACACCATGTGTGATGTATGAAAATTTATCTAGAAGAAATTTAGTGTTATTTGTGAAGAATAAATAATACAGGGTACTAACAGAATTGCATGTATTATTAGCAGATTACATGTGACACAACAAATGTGTGTGGAGTGGAGGGAGAAGGATAAAATGAGAGAGCAAGTGAGAAAGGATACCCACACATACTGGATTATCTCAAACAGGATAAAGAAGTCTGCGGTCAGAGTATGTAGACCCAAAAAGGTTACTATTCTTGGTATGTCTCAGTTGCCTTTTAAAAATCCTAACTTACAATGTTTTTGTGAAATCACATGATATAATACACATGTAAAGAATTTACCCAGTGTCTGGCCTTGGACTGTCTCTGAAACCTGCAAGCTAATATTTAAAGTATTGCTCATTTTATCTGAGAGGCCTGTATCTGCTATACATTAATACAAACTAGATTAAGGAGATTTTTCACTTATCTTCATACCTCTTCATGTAGTTCCCTCCAACGAGAATTAAATGTCTCAAGTTCCTCATTGATCAGCTCATCCATGACTCCACCATCTGTTAGGGTCTGTGCCAATATGCGAATCTGATTTGGGTTATCCTCTGAATGTTGCATCAAATTTTCAAGTGACTGAAACACATTTGCAATAATTACTATTTCTCTTTTCTTCCTAAATAAATTATCACACAACGCTCAGTATCTTCTGATTTACATATAATTAAGTCATAATCAATTTAAAACAAATTTTAATTAGGATTAGAAACACCAAGGAGCATTTTTGCTTCAAAAAATAGGATGTCATTCATACAGGAATCTTCATGGGATTATGACAGTGTTGTGGACCGAGAACTTAAAACTTGATTCACAACCACCTTTTTCCTTGATGTCCCCTAACTCTAAAACCTGAAGAGGTAGAACACTGAATTTCTCAACTTCTCTGATAGCTAATGGTGTCCAAGTGACACAATTTTGAAAAGGAGTACTCTCTCAAGAAGAATCCTTTTGCCCTTCCTACTTGTTTGCACATGCATGGCCTGGAGGTGTAACAATTATCTTTGCATGGCAGGCGGTGACTCTGAGTGTGAGGTCCTTCATGCTCAGGAAGAGAGAGCAGAAAGAGAGTGCCTACTCGCCTCATAATATGGCTGAACCATCCTCATCCCTGGGTAACTTCCCTTCACTATTCTTTTTGTGGTGAGAAAAGATCATTTTGTGAGCTTAAGCCGTTGTCTGATTTTCTGTTATGTATATCCCAATAATACCCATCTCCTATACTGCTGAAAATTGACAAAGTTGCCTGGCTAGATAATATGATGAAAGTGAATCTCAGTGTCAAATGTAGGCATGCTGGAAAACAAAGGATTCAATTTCATCTTACTGGACCTCAAACATATCTGTAGAACAAGCGATGGGCATATGTTCTAATACATTTATTAAATATTCTGTTTTCCTTGTTTTAAAGAAATGAAAATGTTCCAATACATATTTGTAAATTTTCCTGTTTATGCATTTTTCTTGAATTTTGAGCAACCTCAATATATTTTCCTATTAAGTTTCAAGAAAATAAAAATATAGAGACTTCCTAAATACATTTATATTTAAAACATCACCATAACCTGTAAAATACTTAAAAAGCCATCAAATTTTTGAGTAGAACAATGAAATTGTTAATAATTTTCCTTACAATTTGTATTCCTTATTATTTTTAACAAATCTTAATTTTGTAAATATTTATTTGCAAAATGGATGTAAATAATTTTAATGGATACTTTATTTTATAAGACGTAACGAAGTATATACCTTGATAAATTATTTTAAAGGTGGATGAAAGGCAACAAAGCAAAATTAAGGGATCAGTTATAAATATCTTGAGTTGTAAGAAAACCTAGAAGTCGTGCAGTGTTTCTATCCTTGATACGTGGTGATCTAGCCCTTTTCACTCAAAATGTCCTCCTGGATGAGCATCAGCAACACTACCAAAGAACCAATTTTACGTATGTGTTTATTTATTTTTTCACTGTGGAATCTCATTTATTGGCTCCATTATCTGAATTAGGAACAATCAGAAATTATGGCCACAAGATAGAAATAAAAGATAAGAGCACTTGCAATCCTCCTCCTCGCTGCTTATCTGTGTTGTGGGCATTGTGAGGGCCTTGCCTAAAATAGTAAATAGTAATGGTAAGGTTTTTTTTTCCCCATCTTTTCCAAATACTCTTCATTATGGCTTCAAATTTTCTCTTTCCTTAACATTCCTTTTTGAACATGCCCTAGTTTTTCAGTGCATCACTTAAACTGTGATATCAAGAATTCAGCATGGTGCTCCATGTACAATTTGACAATTTCATAGGACAACAGCATCATCATATCTTCTGTTCTGGCCACTGTCCTTTTATTAATGTGCTGTAAGTTTACTGCATCTTTTCTAGAACATGTAACACATTGTTGATTCACAAGAAATGTTTGGTCAATTAACTTCTCTGAATACAACAAATTTATAGTCATGGTTAGTCAAATAGGGCCAAAATTAAAGCCCACTGAAGATCTCATTTGTTGTACTTTAATACCTTTGCAGGTTTTATAATTTTCTTTTGAAAATTAGGAAGTTGAATAAAATGATCCATAGGTATCTGCTCTGATGTCCTAGGATTACAATTCTATTCTGTCTAAAGAAATATTTTATATTTTCTTCACATCTTGAATAACTTATGCTCCTTATTTTATAGATTTACACAGGGGCTATACTACTTATAGCTTTATGTACATATACTACATACTCTAAAACAACATATTCACTACATATAGGTAAGTCAAAAGTATACTAAAATTCATAGAGCTTGAATGACTAAATGTCAGAAGTAAGTCAAAGTTTATAAATGCAAACTCATTTAAAATTTAATTATTAAAAGTCTCCAAAGTAAAACTTAAAAGTGTACTTACATTTTATGAATATTTTAAAGATATATTTCTAATATTAAAGCATATCCATTTAATAACTCAAAACATTCTGTAAGGTATAAATTTTTGATTTTAAGTAAGTATAAAATATGTTCCAATTCAATAAATGCAGCTTTTAAACTGGAAATAATGTTTCATATTATCATCCTGAGTAGCCCTAAGGCAGTGATATTGTTTATTCACACTGTCTTTGCAGGTTTGTGGTAGATTAAATTAGGTAAAGTATCTATGTAGAACTTAGTGATACAATAAAGGCAAATTTCCTCTGTAAGAGGTTATTTAAACCCTTTGCAAAATCTTGTGACCTAGAAGGTTCTTAGGGGGAACAAAGGCTTTGTCCGAAGTACCAATGCTGAGTGATAACACAGTAATTATACTCTCTTGGGTTGTTTTCTTTGGATTTGTCTTTTATTTGGTACTTGACCTCTTTTAATAACGCATATAAATTATCATCATTTGGTTTAATTTACAACTTACATGTAGCACCTCAGAGATTTCCTCAGCTCCGCCAGGAATGTTTTCAGTGGTTTTAAGTTTAAGTTCAACTTCATTTAGCCACTTGTTGGCTTTCTCCAAGTATGACAATAACTCATGCCAACATGCCCAAACTTCCTGAGAAAGAAATATGTATCACAGATTAAATATTATGGTAGAAAAGTAAATGTGAAACTTTGCCATTTCATTTTTAAAACTTCTGAAAACATAACACTTTATATTTTTCACCTTTACTTTGTAGCAGATAATTTAAAATGCAGCTAGTCATTTTCATCATCTAATACCTCTATAATTAAAAGTCATTAAGAAAACATTTTATTACATGAATAATGGACGAATTCAAAATACAGTAATTTACTTTTTAAAACAAAAATATGCAGCAACATTGCAGTCTGGGAAATACAAAAATAAAAGCATATGTAAAAGCACATATGTAAATCTAACTCCCTCACACATCACTGTTACCACTATTCTGTGACCTCCTCTGAAATTTAACATATATAATTTGATAGTTAAAATTTTTTTTTTTTTTTTTTTTTTGAGGCGGAGTCTCGCTCCGTCCCCCAGACCGGAGTGCAGTGGCCGGATCTCAGCTCACTGCAAGCTCCGCCTCCTGGGTTTAAGCCATTCTCCTGCCTCAGCCTCCTGAGTAGCTGGGACTACAGGCGCCCGCTACCGCGCCCCGCTAGTTTTTTGTATTTTTTAGTAGAGACGGGGTTTCACCATGTTAGCCAGGATGGTCTCGATCTCCTGACCTCGTGATCCGCCCGTCTCGGCCTCCCAAAGTGCTGGGATTACAGGCTTGAGCCACCGCGCCCGGCCTTGATAGTTAAAATTTAAATGAGTTTAACCAACACTCTTTTCACTAAACACTGTATCATACAATTTTCTCTATTACTAAGAAGACATATTTGTAATGAAAATCTAAGACTTCATTAAAGTGGCTCTATCTTAGTTTAGCAATATACATTTATTAGATAGACTACTTTTAGTTTCGTTTGCTATTATAAATTTATGGTAAACATCATCATGAATATGGACTATTTTTCCACTTTCTTATTGTTTCCTTGAGGTATATTATCAGAAATATTAGTACTAATTCAAAGGCTTGATTATTTTAAATGGCTATTGATTTGTATTATGAAACTGATTTATATACAGAAGTACTCATAAAAAAGCAGAACTTGAAAATTTCTACAAGAAAATATAGAAGAAAATATCTCTGACTTTGGCATAGAGAAGAGTATCTTAAGTAAGACACCTTGTAAAAAAACTGACCATAAGAGAAAAGAGATGAATACATTTGACTACATTAAAATTAGAACCTTCTATTCATCAAAGGACACCATCAAGTAATTAAAAAACAGCCTCAAACTCGAAGAAAACAATTGCAACATTTGTAACACATAAGAATATGAAAAATAATGCCAGTAAGTCAAAAAAAGATGAATAACCCAATCTATAATGAAAAGAAGACCTGAACCAAAATCTTAAAGAGAAATACGTATATACAATAAACATGAAGATATGTTCAACTTCATCAGTAATCAAGAACACGTAGGCCAGGATTACAATGAGATACCACGTTGATTGACACAAATGAGAAGTTTGACAATTCCATGTGTGAGGGAAGATATACATCAACAAAAATTTGTATTTATTGTTGGTGGATGTGTGTACTGGAATGACCATTTCGGAAAATAATTTGTTATTCTAAGTAAGGTGAACATTCACATACCCATCAAGACAACAACTCCACTTTTTGATATACATATCCTCAGAGAAAGTGTTTAACCTGGATAACAAGACTGTTACAACAATGATCATTTCAGCACTTTCTCTAGTAATCAAAAAAATAAAGGAAATAACGTCCACTGCTAGGAGAATGGAAAAATACACCGTTATCTTTTAACAGGGAATACAGACATGACCATGAAAAACTTCATCAAAAAGAACCATAAGAATGAATCTCAGACACAAATATGTTGGGTGAAAAGACCAAGTCCTAAAAAACAAAACTATATTAAGTTTACCATTACTGCAATACTGAAATTAAGCACATTTGTTTTTTCATTCATATGTGTGTGGATCTTTTTAAACAAAGGAATAACAAAGGGAGCTGTCTACATGGTGATTGTGTCTATTGGGGAAAAGACAGAGTGACGCAAGAGAGGGTAAAAATATAAAAATGGTCATATTCTGTTAGCTTTGTAATTGTAACTACTGGACGAACCTATTAAGTACAGTAAGTACAATGGAGCAACCATCAACACTTACTACCATTTGCCCCCACCTCACTACCTACCACCAAAACTAAAGGCTTGAAAGGAAGATTTATTTTAGGAAGATCTCAACAATTAATCAAATTTCCCCAAGTTCTCTTTGTTCATAGCCCTTAAAACGACACAGAGCATTAGATCTCTATCTGATGAAAAGTATCAGTCTCACCCGCCTGGCAAACGTACCAACCTTTTATACTTGCTTCGTATCTTACGTACAGTTTATTGCAAAAAGTGAAATTAAGTATTTCGCTTTAAAAGGTGATAGAAATCTTAAATCTGGGTCATTTCCAGCTCCTGCTGGACTACAGGCTGTCTTCATTCTGGGCAAAGATCCCAGTGGGAAAATATAAATATCTTCTTAAATACCTGAGGGTACCTTAGAGCTTTGAAGACAAGGAGACGTGATTGGTAATGTGTCTTATTAACTTTGGTGCAGATTGAGGTAATGAACTACCTTGCTGATTTAACCGTCAGAATGGATGGCCTCTTCTGTCCTCAATGCATCTGAAGGACACAGCTGGAGAGGCTGAATGTACCAGCTTTACAGGTCACCTTTGCAAAATAAAATATAGTCTTGAAGCCCAAAATGGAGCTAAAAGCCACTTAGAATAACTGCTAAGCTTAACAGTTTGGAACTTAAAATTACTTTGAAATCACAGGATTCAAAGTGGTTTTGAAGGAAAGTACAAATAAAAAAGTAAAGCTCTGTTCAAAATAGTAGACGGAGCTGATGAGGTAACCCCCCAATGTATCCTATTACAGTTATATCAAAATGCATGTTAAAAATATAAAGGAAACATTTTTAATTCATAGCTGATCTGTAACACATGTATATAAAACCTCAGGTGTCAGAAAAAGAAAAAGAGGGAAATGAAAGTAGAGAGTAGAAAACCAAGCTTAAAAAATACTGGCATATCAGAACAGGGTATATGCCATCAAAGCTAGGGCATTTAACACTAACTCGAGATGGGAAATGAGGCATGCCAGGAAGATTGGAAAGAATGAAGCAGTGTGCCACCCATCCTGTAAAGAAGCAGTAGAACATGCTTAGCCATTGGAATATCGTGATTTAGCAAGGAAGCCATTTTGGGGGGATTTTTGGCTGAAAAATAAAGATCCACCCATAACAAATGGAAACTTAACCTTGTATCACACATGAGGGCAGAGCACAAATTCTCTACAATCCTGGTGGCAACACTACAAAAACTCAATAGCCCAGAGCAGAAAAAAAAAAAAAAAAAGTTCCAGTAAAGGCAATTCCTACTATAGATGAGCTTGCAAACAAACAAACAAACAAAAAAAACCTTACAAGCCACATGGGGAAATTCACTTCCATTAGAGGGAGTCATTAGTTGTAACAAATGGTAGAATCCATACCTTATGACATAAAGATGGCAGAACAATTTTAGAGAATTGTACAATAAATATGCTTAGAGTCATGGTGTATGTTTCCCATAGAGTTTATTTGCTTGAGATTGGCAACTGGAATTCACATCTAAGAAATAAAAGGGCTTGGTTGCCTATATTTCATTTTGGGAGACCATCTCATCTCTTTCTTGTTTGCACAAGCCCTAGTTTAAACAGAGAGGGCTGATGGGGAGGACATTTGAGGTAAGTGAGGAGAAGACAGTTTGAATAGTTAGGCAATTCTTCTTTCTCTGCCTTTTATGGGGATAGATAGGGTAAACTCCTCTGAATCATTTTATTTACAGGATCTAAAACAAAACCACTCATCTACTGGGTGGAAGGGGTGCTTGGTATGCATTTCCTGTTAAGCTGTTGGTACGGCCAAGAAGGAATCAAAAACAACTCTTTCAGATTTCTCATTCCTGAAAGGTATGGAGTATGGGTACTTCCAGTGCCCACAGGCTCTGAGTTGAGATATGGTAGGTAAATTAGACTTCAGGGCATCACTAAAGCATGGGTAAAAAAGATATAATATTCAAGAGCATTTTGTTTAAAGCAGTTGACAAGGGTCACCTTGAAATTCTTGTTAAACACTACGAGGTACTATAAATGCCTAAGAGATCTTTTTGGGGGGGATCAAAGCTCATATGAATAAGGCCCATCTGGATCCTCAACAGAACAAATCAAGCCTATAGAGAATGATCCAGGTCAGTGGTGATAACATACAGAAAAGGGACAACAGACTAGGCATTACAGATGGGTGTGGGTTTTAACAAAAGGGAACAGCAATTGTGGGCAAACAAAATAAGGACATTTACATGAAGAGAATATTTTTCCCTCTTCATCTTCCCTTATATCAACAGTAGATCCGTATCCAGAAACTAGGTTGGAGGAGGACCCTGTGAGGCTATTTATTCTCATTCCTACCTCTGTATAAATTGCTGAAGCAACAGATTAATCTAAACTTGTGACATATTTGAATATGTTATGATACTTAAATTAAAATTAAATTTTAATAACTAAAAGTGAATAAAAAGTAATGAGATCAGAGAGAAATATTGTTTAAGAAGCCAACTACCAGGCAGAAAGTGAAATTTGACAGAGTTGGGTGTAGTTATTGAAAAAATAATACTGTTTCATGTTTATTACTCATTAAGTTGAAACGTTTCAAACAGATAGTATCTGTTTAAGTTGTTTAAAGGAATACACAGAATTAACTACACAAAAGAAGAAAGCCATAACAAAGAACACATGCGTGAAACAACTCAATAAAATATTGACAAATGGAAAATATGTTTTTTGAAAAAATATAAACACACATACATAAACATAGATAGATAAATATATATACAGATAAAGATGAGAGTATTTCTCTATTGAAGGATAAATTACGCCATAGGCAGCTGAAGAGAGAATTTGAGAGTTCGAAGACAGATTTTAGAAAACTATCCAAAACTGAGCAGATAGAGATAAGAATATAGATAATATTAAAGGGAAACCAGTACCTGGAATATAGGAAGGGGGTACTCTTAATAGCTATAAGAAAATTTTCCCTTAGGAAGGAATGAAGAGATTGGGAAAAAGAAAATCTTCACAAAGATAATGCAGAATCACTAAAGAAATAATGTATCTGTTCTAGTTAACACACCAAGTGACAAAGTATAAATGAAAGCAAATTTACACATAGACAAAGTTGAGTGAAACTGTAGAAGACAAAATAGGGTGAAACTGCAGAGCATATACAACAAAGAGAAAATTTAAAGGTAACAGAGAAAATGATAAAGAAACAATAACTTGACAGATTTCTTAAAGGGAAAATATTTCAGAAGAAAAATAGCATTTTCAGTGTTGTTTCACAAAACTGTCCTCACATAATTATCTGCTCAACTACATCATTATCCAATACTCTGGGCAAAATAAAGGCATTTTCAATATGTAAAATCTGAACACATTTGCTACTCACACTCAAGGAAAGAGCAAGAAAGAAACTGAACACAGAAGCAAAGGGAAGAACAAAAGGCAAAACTGGTCACAAAAATTGGGAAAATAGCATCGGTAAATCTAAATAAATATTATATGAAATAGGTAAAACAATATCAGCAGCAACAGCAATTATATGGATTAATTTGGGGGAAATAAGGTGAAAATGAAATACCAGGCAACAATAATGTGGAAAATGGAAGAGGTAGGTTCCAAGTTAAACTATGCTAATGTTTCCACCATATTATTGCTAGAGAGGTATAGAGAAATATTTATAAAGATAAAATAAAGTACATATTCCAAACCAGTGGAAAAGGAATAAAATGGAACTAAATAATTTGATAACTTCAATACGAATAGGGAATGTTAGAAATGTCATTATAGCTGAGAAGGAAATGGAAAAATAATCCAATAATTGGTCTTGAAAATTTTGTTATTAATATAAAAACTTAAAAAAAATCCCTTTGGAAAATGTACTCCAATATAAATTTCTAATGAATCACAGAGTATCATTTAAATGAACAACATGAATAATAGGGAACAATGATGCTTATTTAAGGACATTAAGAACATAAGAAAGTAATAGTAGGTGTTTTATTTAAATATTGACAGAAAGCATTTCCTGGGTACAAAAAATCCCTCCCTATTGTAACATGTTAGTGAATTAATTGAGGCTTTCTTGAGACATGTACAGTGCCATCACACCCCTTCCTTTCCCGTTCTTTGTTATATATATACATATATATATATATATTTTTTTTTTTTTTTGTGACGGAGTCTTGCTGTGTCGCCCAGGCTGGAGTGCAGTGGCGCGATCTGGGCTCACTGCAAGCTCCGCCTCCCGGGTTCACGCCATTCTCCCGCCTCAGCCTCCGAGTAGCTGGGACTACAGGCGTCCGCCACCACGCCCGGCTAGTTTTTTGTATTTTTAGTAGAGACGGGGTTTCACCATGTTAGCCAGGATGGTCTTGATCTCCTGACCTCGTGATCCACCCGCCTTGGCCTCCCAAAGTGCTGGGATTACAGGCTTGAGCCACCGCGCCCGGCCCTTTGTTATATTTTATATAGCACTCACATAACACTAATACATGAGATACGTCTTTATATATTTAGAAACTATAATATTTCCTGACATATAGAAGCCACTTTTCAAGAGTCTGAGGAGTGAATTGAATTTAAAAGAAAAGAAGAGGGATAAGTAAAGAAGAGCTTAGAACTGATAATGGAGAAACTCAGATCACATTTTACAATTAGAAAATGATAATTGGGAATATATGGGGTACTTTAGCAACAAATACATTTTAAAATATTTTTAAAGGTGTACTTTATTAATGATCTGAATTGTGTCTGTCTTTAAATCTCAAACACTCAACAGTTGAAGCAAACTAAATAATGTTTTCCAAAAGTAAAGGGGTACCTGAACACCTTATTAACTATATTTACAAAAATAATTCAGCCTGTGTGAAGGAAGGGGGTTTCAAGTTCAACTCATGTGCAATGTCTGGCAGCATCAGCATTTGTAGTGGATAAAGTTTTGTGCCCCTTGGTGCAGTATTTTCATAAGAAAGGTCTTATTTTTGATGTAATTACATGGCAATCATTTGAGGCACCTGCTTTATCTAAATTCAGATAAGCATACTCTAGACAGTAGGGCATTCATAAAAGTTAAAGCAGAACTTGTGATAATAAATAAACATAATGCAAAACATCAAAAAATATAGAGCTGGTTAGGTAACACGTCTAACAAAGAACTCTATGGGGCACAGAAATTACTAAAGACAATTATAGTAAAAATATACTTCTCGGGAGGGATTGCATTGGGGAGTTATACCTGATATAAATGATGAATTGATGGGTGCTGACGAGTTGATGGGTGCAGCACACCAACATGGCACAAGTATACATATGTAACAAACCTGCACACTATGCACATGTACCCTAGAACTTAAAGTATAATAAAAAAATATATATATATACATATATATATACTTCTCTACAGAATGCTCTTCCTCTAAGATACTTAAATAAGTTTATGTACATACAAATAAAGGAAAAAATAAAGATCATTGTCTATAAATCTGGAGAAAATGTATTTATAGGATTTTGTGACCTAATAATAATAGTAATGAGAATTAGAAGCATAGCTACTCACATATATTGAGTACTGGGCTAAGTACTTTAAAGGGAATAGCTCATTTAATTTTCTCAACTTATGAATTATGTATTATGTCCATTCTACAGACTGGAAACAGGTTTATACAAGTTAGGCAAATGGCCCAAAGTCATACAACTTATAAGTGCCTGAATGAGGAATTCAGGCCAAAGTTGTTTTACGCTAGAATCCATGTTCTTAACCACTATGCCTCCCATATAACCACGTATTGACATATAATTGATAAAGACCAAGAAAAGCAACTGACTTCCAAAGTCTTGCATTTCCCATTCAGCCTAGTGCAGAGCCACTGGTAGTTGGTAGTTAAAGTCTCAAGTTCCTTTTTTAAGGCCTCTTGTGCTACAGGTGGAGCTTGAGCTATGACACTATTTACAGACTCAGTAAGGAGTTTCACTTTCGCTTCTTTTTGTTGGGCCTCTTCTTTAGCTCTCTGAAAAGTAAAGAATGCTCTGTTAATAGCATGAAAATAACTTTACATCCAAAATGCATTTATATGTATCATATAATTTCTTCCTCACAACATCCCAGTTAGAATGAGATTTACAAAAATAAATCTAATATGGACTCCAGTCTCTTCCATAAAGTTTTTAGCTGAAATTGGAAAGTTAAAGAAATAAAGTTTTATGAAAATACAACAGATCTTTAACAAGAATAGATTGAAAAGTAGTCTTCATGGGGGTATGCATTTGTGGTCAAATATATACACATCGATATAAATACAATTGTTTGGAAAAGGCAAAAAACAAATATTTCGATATTAACTAGGTTAACAAATATCTGGCAGTCTAGAATCAAAATCACTTATAAATTACTTGGATGAACAATATTGAAACCATCACAAATATCATTTAAGTCAAAGGATACTTAACATAGAAAGGTCCCCTTAATGCTATATTTAGGAACATATTTTGATAAAAGAAAGTTTTGTTCAAGAATTGAAAACACAAGAGAGAAAGAGAAATCCAAAAGGAGCCCCTGATATCAGAAGCTGGCCTGATACCCAGCTATGCCTTGGTCTTCTCCAGTGGGAAATAAACTGTCTCACAGAATTTCTACACTGGAAAAGGCCACTTTGTTACCATAATGGATCAAGACCACAACAAGATCATTCCATAATCATGTCTGAATCCAGACAAAAACATCAACATTACCCAAACCACAAAATGCCCAACCCTCCCCTATCCTGGTTAAAATGAATGAATGCTGCTTCTTTATCAATTACAACTTTAGCCTCATTCTGGTCTTCTCTCCTTCTGGACAAGATACCATACGCATAGAGCTATCCCCACACACTAAGGACAAACAATCCAAAGTAAAGCTTTTAAACCCTCCTTCAAATCCCCTAACACAAGCACAACTCCTACAAAGGTTTTTTTTTTTTTTTCATCCTCACGTACCCCCTGGCCTCCATGTTGTGTATTCTCCCTCACTGTAAAAAGTAATGAACCCAACTTGTTCAGCTACAAGAGAGTTGGTGGTGGTCTTTGGTTGGGAGACATTTACACCCCTTAACTTCAAATGTGTACAGGTATTTTACGAACATACACACATACACACTGTATCTTTAGTCTGTGTTCCTCCAGGAGTCAAACCTGACATTAGCTTTCAAATGTAAGTAGTTTATGTACATGTGCCATGTGAAAGAAATTCTGGTAGCCGAATGGGGAATTGAGACAAGAAAGGGAAGAGAGATCCATATGGGCATATTTATTAATCACTGTTAATGACTGGAGTTTAATCCTGCTAGAAAGCCCTGAGAAATATAAGCCTGTGGGTTATCTCATTCAGGGGTGCAGGAATTGGGGTATTATTTCTGAATCATCTTCCCTAATTGTTGAAGGCTGTTGGAGAAATGTTAATTTCCCAGTACTTGCAGCCTAGGACACAAGTGCAAAAGTGAGATTCAGGGGTCACAGAAAGCCCTCGAGTAAACAAACACAGGTTCTGTAATCCAGAAGTTGGGCCTGCATACAATGCAGTGGTCAAGGTAAGTGCTTATGGGCAGGTTATGGGTAAGGTCAGCTATAAAGTGCCTTTGTATGTGTCAACATAATCACCCTACTCCTTTGGATTTAGTCCTACAATTCCTTAAAATTGTGCATCATGTCAGAAAATGCAAATTGTTTTGCCTATACAATGTTTACCTTCACCGATTTTAATTGATTGAAATCTTTAGTTTAATATTCTAAATAAACCAGCTTTTTGGCATCACTGAGCATAGAATTTGTTTCCACACAAATTGTATTTTGACTTTAGTAATTACAGTATAATCAACAAGTCTGATTACTATTCATCATCTAATATGTGCTACCGTGTTCTGTGCCAGCCATGTGATAAGTGCTACCTCATTAGATCTTTAACCAAACCTTCTCAGATGTGTTTTGTTATCTCTATATTGGACATCAGAAAACTGAGGCTCAGAGACTTTAAGGAAATCATCCTCAGAGTTACATCCTTTCTTTCTCATAGTTTCTGTTAAGCTGGTGTCAAATGTCCCATGAGCTGAGGAAGGAGCATGTTGTAGTCAGTCTAATGAATAAAATTACAATTTATACTCATTATAAATAATCCAAGCAACTATATAAAAATGTAGAATGAAGAACACTTTTTTCCATGGTTTTTAGGCTTCATATATTCTTGTTTAATAAGAGGCTGAGATCTTGGGAAAGGTTCGGAGAAGGAAGAGCAAAATTTATTAACCCAGGTACATATGAGGAAAGGAGATGATGATGAATTTCTCTACTAGGAGAAAAGGTAGAAAGTTAAATGACTGGTACAGTTTCGGCACAAATCCTCATAAAAACGGTGGCTCTTGTTTCTTTCCATGAATCTAACTATGATATGCTCTGCCGTCTTTCATTGCTAGTATTTCACACCAGGGTTCTTAAAGTCAGCGTCGTTGGAATCACTCTAGAACTTGTTCCGTGGCATCAACTGAAACTTGTTAAAAATGGAAAACTTCAGGCCTTACCCCAGACTCACTGAATCAGAAATTCTGGGGTCAGGGCCCAGCACTCTGTGTATTAAACAAGTCTTCCAAGTGATTTTGATGTCTATTCAGGTGCAGGAATCACTGCTGAAGTGATTATACAAATGTATTTGTGTATTCACTATTCTCACTTTATGTGCAAGTTCTGGTAAGCACTAGTACTAGAGTTGTGGTAGTGTAAAAATTTAAAAAAATAAAAACAGTTAATACATTTCCAGATTGTTTTTCAAAGGGTTTTAGTATAAAGTTTTAGCATATAGTCATTGCTGATCTCCATAAAAGTTTTAAAGTCAGAGGTTGTTTATCAAACACTGCCCTGGGTTCTTTTATGTCAAAAAAAGTTTTCCTTTCAGGGGAAAAATAAGTTATCAAAACAGCACTTTCATTTTCAAGTAAAATACAGGAAAGAACATAAACAGAAGGAGATCTCTATTTCTTCTTTGAGTATCAGGGAGAGATGTCAAAGTAGGTCTGTTAGTATCTTCTGACAATAAAGAACAATTAGCTATCAAATGAGCACAGGTGGAAGTGTGGACAAGGTACTATTGCTAACCTCCAGGTAGTGAAGTTGACATAAAGAGA
Organism: Colobus angolensis palliatus; assembly: GCF_000951035.1. Lineage (NCBI taxonomy): Eukaryota > Metazoa > Chordata > Mammalia > Primates > Cercopithecidae > Colobus > Colobus angolensis. Next base: position 1,825,029 of record NW_012117755.1, on the reverse strand, counting down.
CTGTCTTGAGTAGCAGGCTGGAAACTCAAGAAATGAAATCTTCCTGCCAACTCTTTCAATGGTTGTTGCCAGAGGCTTCCACAGTTTACCTCTTTTTACTGTGACCCCCATACTAAACCGATTTTGTAGCTAGGTCAATTATTAAAACATGTCAATGAATGTAGACAAACTTGTTGGAACACTCATTTCAAGGATGGTTTTCAAATATTAAAAATTTGAGGCAGTTTCCTCTAGAGCACAGGAAAATTAGAGAGATCTGACTGGGTTGTTGGTGAAATAGGCAAATTGCTCATAGGGAGAGGGAAGAGGGACAGAAGAGAGACTAAACCAAAGGAACCCAAGGAGAATCAAAGCAGCTGAACACAAATGACTATATTATCTACTTAGGGATCTGAGGTAGTGGCCATACATAAATAGATGTAGTGAGAACAGACAATAAAGGAATTGAGATACAAGAGGAAAGGCCGTATCAGTGACACACAATGGAAAGGAAAGGAAGGGAAAGGAAAGGAAAAGGGAAAGGAAAAGGAAAAGGAAAAGGAAAAGGAAAGGGGAAAAAGGAGAAAGGAAAAAGAAAAGTAAAGGATGAAATGAAAGAGAATAAAATACCTTCAATCCTGTGGGCTCTACCGCAAATAAAGTCTGTGACTATAGCTACATTATTTGACCTATCTGGGAATTACAGTTTCCTGATAAGTAGAGAGAGAAGTGTGGATTACACTACTTTCAAAGTACCTTCTAGCTCTCACATTCTGATAAAGTTTTCCTCATGGTGACCTCTCCAAAGTCAAATTTTAAATTATTTTGGTCTCTCTTTTGAAATACTCCAAATGGTTTTTCTATTCCATTTAGAATAACAACTGTAATATTCTAACAAAACTCCTTTGTTAACAGATATTTGCCCACCTTGTAAGACTTACCTGAGATGTTACCCGTTTTCCTTCCTTCAGGTAGACAGACTTCTTTCTCTCCCCAATTAACCTCAAGGTCTTTGCAGAAGCTATGCTCTCTGATTACAATGTGTTTCCATTAAGATTTTTTTGAAATGCTTGGCTTTTCCTTAGAATTCATTTCTCTCATATTACATACAATTCTTCATAAAATCTCTACAAGTCAAGTTTTTCTAACATAGCATCCTACCACCCTCAACTCCTGCCTGAACATTATTCATTCTTGATCTCAAAATCCAGATTTACTTTTAGGCAAATTATCATGACCTCAAATGATTTCATTTATTTTTCCAATTATTGCCTGCTCCTTACCACATGCTAGAACACTAGAATGTAAATGCCAAGGCAGTAGTCTTGCTCACCACCCTCTATATTCAGTATCTAGAGGGTGTTTGGCACATGGTAAGTACACAGTAAGTTTTAGTTGATGAATATGTTATTGCTAGATTAGAATAATTTTGTATTTTTTTCATACTCTAGAAATGATTACTATTTGTACAAATGTTTTCATTATAGTTTTTTATAGATACATAATATTTATACATATTTATGGAGTATATTAGATACTGTCAACATTTGACTAAAGCCATATGATAGATTCGGTATTTAAACATCTGAGTTTTCAGGTGAGTTACTTTCCGCAATTAACTATAATAAATATTTCTGAATTACTATATAAATAATATAACAGAGTAGACAATTTTTTTTACCATGTGGCCCTTTTCACAATTAAAATAATAAATAACGAGTCATGATCATTTATACTGTGCTAGGCATTGTGATAGAAACTTCGTATTTCATCCCTGTAATGATTCTGAAAGCAGACATTCTGATACCCAGTTCACAAATAAAGGAATTTGGCTCAATAAGCTTATGTAACTCACCCAAATTTATACAGTTGGCATGGGGCCGAACTAAAGTTTAAACCCAAGTATCTGGCTCCACAATGATTTTTCCTTGTCACAATCCTTCAACCAAACAAAGATCTACAGTATTAATATTTCACATGTTATTCTCTATGTTCTTGCTAGTACATAAAAATAATAGTTATGATTATAGCTACTAATTGAGCACCAACTCTGAGTTAGGCAATTTACTTACATGTTAGTTTCAACCAACAGTTCATACATTCAAGTGAGGAAGTATGATGACATAAACATGATAAAATAGAGGATTATATCGACTACTGAGCTGCCCAAGGCCATACAAAATGCCACAGTGTAGGTTCAACTCCAGGCTTCACCTCCAAATCCATACTACATACCAGTTTCGTTGGTCATAAGTCAACGTTATATTTTGTCCTATTGCTTCAAGAAAAGTACATGTAAACTCAGTCCTTTCTATCCATATTAAAGGCTATGGGTTCAAATATTTAGTGCTACCAAATTCTAAGAAATGCCTTTAAAATACCAAATTAACACAGTTTGTTGACTACGTTATAAATTTGCCTTTTCAAGAATACTTTTGCACAGTTTCAACATGCATTTACATCAGCTACAGACAGCTAATGTGATGAGTTGATTCTGCTCTCTTAATACTATGTGATTTCAAGGGAAAATTCTTTCAAACTGTGATTTTCAATATTCATAATTGATCACAATGCATTAAAATTAAACAGTTTACGATTGTTAAAACACAGATTAAACTTGAAGCTAAATTAATTAAAAGTATTAATTAAAAAATCAACCTCTTCTCTTAGAAGCAGGAAAGAGCATACCGTACACAATTTCAAGCAATGCTGCATTTCTTTTTCTATTTATTTGCTTTGTTTTACTTAGTTTTTTCTTTTTTTACCTTCATCTCTTCAACTGCTTTCTGTAATTCATCTGGAGTTTTATATTCAAAATCTCTCTCAAGATACTCTTCTTCGGCTTGTGTCATCCATTCGTGCATCTCTGATAGATCTTTCTGGAGGCTTACCGTTTTCTCCAAACCTCCCTTCAAGGCCTCCTTTCTGGCATAGACCTTCCATAAAACAAACAAGCAAAACACGATTACTGACAGCGATGAAACATTATTATTATATTATTTGATCAGTATGTAAATAACACAAAGCTTAGAGAGTAATGATAAATAAGGAAAAAGTTTATATGCATAAGAAAATAACTCGTGGGGATCAGATCCACTCAATTTCCTGCAAGTGTGAAAATAAGACATGTCTGTTTATTTGGCATACTTAATAAAATGAATGTATTGCCCTGTGATGATAATTCAGCTGTTTGTGTGACAATCCTCTTCTGCGACTACAGCAAAACAAGACTTTTTAAAATAATATGTTTCAGTTGGAAAAGTAATTGGCATACACAGAAATAGTTATTCTTTGTGTTCTTTAATAACGTTTTACTATTTTAAATATTCTAAGAACTTCATAATCATGTATCTACAGACAACTCTCATAAATTAAAAAGAAAAATGAAAAGTGCATAAAACATGTAGTTTGGCAATTCACAAAGAAGATAATATATGGCAATATACGTATGTAAAAGACGTTCTAGTATCACTTATAGTTAAATGATTGCAAATTGAAGTGAATTAATGCATTTTCACAGATAAGATAGGGAAAAATAATTAATAAAGAGCCCATTTTGGGCAGGGATGTGGGAAAATCAAAGTTTTTTTATGCTTGTTGAGGAAAATATCCAACGTAATACAACCTTTTAGATAGTAACATGGCAAAATATATAAAAATGTTAATGTCCATGAATCTGTGTCAACTTCCATTTTTCGAGAGTGAATCATGCCAGCCAAAGTGTAGAGAATAACATGTACATTATTTAATTCAGCTTTAAAGACCAAACATCTTGAAAACAAACCCAAAGGTGCTTTCATGGGAGATTAAATAAATTATCACATATATACACTATGGGATACTGTGCATCACCAATACATCTTTACTGAAATGAAAAGTGGCTCAGTATAAACTTTTATGTGTAAAATGCAAGTTGCAAAAGAGTCTGCGGTTATAGAAAACATCTGTTATTTAAAGCCTCACAGATTTCTGAAAAGTGAAACTTTCTACAATGGACTCCATTACTCATTAACCAGAAAAATGCAAAACTTAAAACACCTAAAAGAAAATCATATACCTTGTTACAAGGCACTCTACAGTATTATAATTATTATACATAAGTATTTATATTTACTTTAAAAAGTAAATCTATTCAAAAGATGGTGTTCCTCTCTCTGATTTAAAAAGCATTATATATTTTAAGTAACAGAGTTTTCACAGTATTGTTTTAATATATAATGGACAGTTTCAGTAAAATGAAGCGTTCGTGGTACTTTGTCCAGCAGTAAATATGTGTAGAACAACCATCACATTGATTTTCCTTAGAATTTACAACCATTTTGAGCCTAATATAGGTAATACTTCATTTTAGATTCTTTACTTACCTAGGTAAATGTAGCACTCGATCTAGTAAAATGTAAATAAATGCTTCACCCTAACACATCTAGAACAGTATGTCCTGCAATTGTACTAGAAAAGGTACAAATGTTATTTTGTGTAGTCAATGAACCTATAATAAACTTAAGAAAACATGCTGCTATTTTTGCTATTTTATAAACTTAAGACAACATGCTGCTAAATTCTACTTAGATACTCTGCTCTGTTACAATCTTTTAAGGCAACTGGTGAAGCTAGAAAAACATTAGAGAGACTAATGGAATTCAGCCAAGATTTGTAGTAAAAACTATACATTCACATACATATTTGTGTCTGTGTGTGAGTGTATGTGTGCATGCACAAGTATGGTGAGATATTGTTGGACCCTGTAGATGTTGAAGGTAAAAACGACAGCATTTGGTGATAGAATAGATATTTGGTTATAAGAGAAATATAGGAGACAAGGAAATCTCAAGGGATTTGGCTTGAATAAATGGAAAGATGGAGTTGCCATTTCTAATAGCAGGCAAATTACTAGGGTAGTAGGCTGGAGTGTATATCAGGAATTTTGTTTTGACATATTAGATTTAATATGCCTATTGCTAATCCATGTGGAGGTGTTGAGTGGGCAAATGGGTATGAAGGTCTAGGATCATTAGAAAGGCCCAGATTGTTAAAAAAAAAAAAAAAAAAAAAAAAACTTACAGCAGGAACCACTAACAGATTACATTTAAAACCATAGAGCTTGAAAAGGTGACCCAGAGAGTGAGTGGCAATAGGAGAAAAAAAGGAGTCCACACACTGAGCCCTGGAACACTTTCAAATTTAGTGGTCAGGGCAACAGAACCACCAAGGATATTGACAGTGGTCAGGGAAAACTAAGAGATTATTAAGAAAGAATGATGACACAGAAGCCAACTGAATTTAGTGATTTAGTGATGTTAATTCACTGGTGACCCTGACAAAATTTGCTTCAACAGAATAGTGAGGGTAACAGTTTGATTAGCCCTCTTAATTGATTTCAAGAGAGAAGGGAAGGAGTGAAATGGAGAGAAGGGAATTTCTGTAAAGGTAAACGGAAATGGAGAGGCTGCTAGAGAAACTGTTGTCCGATGCAAGATTCTTTTAAATGACAGGAGATAAGAGAGAATGATTCTCTAATGACGGGAAAGATGTAGCATAGGGAAGATGTAGGAGGTGGAGGGCTGTTCATTAGCTGGTACAATGTTCTTCTGCAGAAAAAAAAGAGAAAGGGATCCAGGTACATAAGTGGAAAAGCTGGCCTTAGACAAAAGCACAGAAAGTTCATCTACGTAAACAAAGGGAAAGTAGAGTCTATGAGCTTACACGCAGGTCAGTGGGAGTATTGCAACTTGTATTCTGATTGCTTGTATTTTCTCAGTAAAACAAGAAGCTAGTTTTTGCAGAAAGATGGAAAGACAGACTGTCAGAGAAGTGAGGAAAGAGATCTGGGGATCACTGCACCCAAAGAGTATACTGAACCAGAGAAAGACAATGATCTGCAAGCTGCCAGAAAGACATCCACCTAACCTCTAAATCCCATTTATTGGTAACTATTTACTACAAATTTAAAGCCACTAATAAATAAAATATATAACCATAAATTATTTAGAAAGTATACATATTTTATAATTTCATATATATAGGTTTCTATTTATTCTCTATTTAACAAACACGTAGAGGAGATTCCAAGATGGCCGAATAGGAACAGCTCCAGACTACAGCTCCCAGCGTGAGCGACACAGAAGACAGGTGATTTCTGCATTTCCAACTGAGCTTTGAAGAGAGTAGTGGTTCTCCCAGCATGCAGTATGAGATCTGAGAACAGACAAACTGCCTCCTCAAGTGGGTCCCTAACCCCTGAGTAGCCTAACTGGGAGGCACCTCCCAGTATGGGCTGATTGACACCTCACACAGCCAGGTGCCCCTCTGAGACGAAGCTTCCAGAGGAACAACCAGGCAGCAACATCCGCTGTTCTGCAATATTCAGTGTTCTATAGCCTCCACTGGTGATATCCAGGCAAACAGGGTCTGGAGTGGACCTCCAGCAAACCCCAACAGACCTGCAGCTGAGGGTCCTGACTGTTAGAAGGAAAACTAACAAACAGAAAGGACATCCACACCAAAACTCCATCTGTACATCACCATCATCAAAGACTAAAGGGAGATAAAACACAAAGATGGGGAGAAAACAAAGTAGAAGAGCTGAAAATTCTAAAAATAAGAGCGCCTCTTCTCCTCCAAAGGAACGCAGCTCCTTGCCAGCAACGGAACAAAGTTGGACACAGAATGACTTTGATGAGTTGAGAGAAGAAGGCTTCAGATGATCAAACTTCTCCGAGCTAAAGGAGGAAGTTCGAACCCACTGCAAAGAAGCTAAAACCCTTGAAAAAAAGATTAGCAGAATGGCTAACTAGAACAACCAGTGTAGAAGAGACCTTACATGACCTGATGTAGTTGAAAACCATGGCACGAGAACCACGTGACGCATGCACAAGCTTCCGTAGTCAATTTGATCAACTGCAAGAAAGGGTATCAGCGATTGAAGACCAAATGAATGAAACGAAGCGAGAGGAGATGTTTAGAGAAAAAAAAAGTAAAAAGAAACGAACAAAGCGTCCAAGAAATATGGGACTATGTGAAAAGACCAAATCTATATCTGATTGGTGTGCCTGAAAATGACAGGGAGAATGGAGCCAAGCTGGAAAACACTCTTCAGGATATTATCCAGGAGAACTTCCCCAACCTAGCAAGGCAGGCCAACATTCAAATTCAGGAAATGCAGAGAACACCACAAAGATACTCCTCGAGAAGAGCAACTCCAAGACACATAATTGTCAGATTCACCAAAGTTGAAATGAAGGAAAAAATGTTAAGGGCAGCCAGAGAAAAAGGTCAGGTTACGCACAAAGGGAAGCCCATCAGACTAACAGCAGATCTCTCGGCAGAAACTCTACAAGCCAGAAGAGAGTGGGGGCCAATATTCAACATTCTTAAAGAAAAGAATTTTCAACCCAGAATTTCATATCCAGCCAAACTAAGTTTCATAAGTGAAGGAGAAATAAAATCCTTTACAGACAAGCAAATGCTGAGAGATTTTGTCACCACCAGGCCTGCCTTACAAGAGCTCCTGAAGGAAGCACTAAACATGGAAAGGAACAACCGGTACTACCCACGGCAAAAACATGCCAAATTGTAAAGACCATCGACGCCAGGAAGAAACTGCATCAACTAAAGGGCAAAATAACCAGCTAATATCATAATGACAGAATAAAATACACACATAACAATATTAACCTTAAATGTAAATGGGCTAAATACTCCAATTCAAAAACACAGACTGGCAAATTGGATAAAGAGTCAAGATCCACCAGTGTGCTGTATTCAGGAAACCCATCTCATGTGCAGAGACACACATAGGCTCAAAATAAAGGGATGGAGGAAGATCTACCAAGCAAATGGAAAACAAAACAAAAAAAGAAAAAGCAGGGGTTGCAATCCTAGACTCTGATAAAACAAACTTTAAACCAACAAAGATCAAAAGAGACAAAGAAGGCCATTACATAATGGCAAAGGGATCAATTCAACAAGAAGAGCTAACTATCCTAAATATATATGCACTCAATACTGGAGCACCCAGATTCATAAAGCAAGTCCTTAGAGACCTTCAAAGAGACTTAGACGCCCACACTATAATAATGGGAGACGTTAACACCCCACTGTCAACATTAGACAGATGAACGAGACAGAAAGTTAACAACGATATCCAGGAATTGAACTCGTCTGTGTACCAAGGGGACCTAATAGACATTTACAGAACTCTCCACCCCAAATCAACAGAATATACATTCTTCTCAGCACCACATCACATGGCACTTATTCCAAAATTGACCACGCAGTTGGAAGTCAAGCACTCCTCAGTAAATGTACAAGAATAGAAATTATAACAAACTGTCTCTCAGATCACAGTGCAATCAAACTAGAACTCATGGTTAAGAAACACACTCAAAACCACTCAACTACATGGAAACTGAACAACCTGCTCCTGAATGACTACTGGGTACATAACGAAATGAAGGCAGAAATAAAGATGTTCTTTGAAACCAA
>NW_012117755.1:1814833-1815195 GCF_000951035.1 Colobus angolensis palliatus | reverse complement strand
TCTCAGCCCAAAATCTCCTTAAGCTGATAAGCAACTTCAGCACAGTTTCAGGATACAAAATCAATGTGCAAAAATCACAAGCATTCCTATACACCAATAACAGACAAACAGAAAGCTAAATCATGAGTGAACTTCCATTCACAATTGCTTCAAAGAGAATAAAATTCCTAGGAATCCAACTTCGAAGGGATGTGAAGGAGCTCTTCAAGGAGAATTACAAACCACTGCTCAGCAAAATAAAAGAGGACACAAACAAATGGAAGAACGTACCATGCTCATGGATAGGAAGAATCAATATCATGAAAATGGCCACACTGCCCAAGGTAATTTATAGATTCAATGCCATCCCCATCAAGCTACCA
>NW_012117755.1:1791607-1813703 GCF_000951035.1 Colobus angolensis palliatus | reverse complement strand
TCCTTTGTAGGGACATGGATGCAGCTGGAAACCATCATTCTCAGCAAACTATCACAAGGACAGAAAACCAAACACCGCACGTTCTCACTCATAGCTGGGAATTGAACAGTGAGAACACTTGAACACAGGAAGGGGAACATCACACACCAGGACCTGTCGTGGCGTTGGGGGAGGGATAGCATTAGGAGATATACCTAATGTAAATGATGAGTTAATGGGTGCAGCACACCATCATGGCACACGTATACATATGTAACGAACCTGCATGTTGTGCACCTGTACCCTAGAACTTAAAGTATAATAAAAAAGTATAGTGATTATTCTGTTAGAAGAGGCTCTACACACTTTGAAAAGATGAACTCGTTTAATTATATACTTACCAATTATGCATTAATATCATCACATTTTAAAGATTGGGAGACTGAAGCACAAAGAAGTTAAACAACTTTTCTAGAATCACACAGGCAGTTTATGATGTGGATAGACTTAAACCCAGGCAATCTGAATCTCAGAGCTTCTGGTCTTACACACTGTGCCTTTACATCCACAAAAAAAAAAAAAAAATTCTCCAGTATTTGACCATGTGTGTCTGGTTTGGCATGGCATGGTAAAGGCATACTAAAGACAGTATGCGTTTAGCATACTGTCCTCCAAGTTCATCTACTCTGTTTCAAATGGAAGAATTTTCTTTTCAAAAGCTAGATAATATTCCATTATATGCATATACCACATTTTATTTATTTGACAATATGCATTTAGATTGTTTCCATGTTTTGGCTATTGTAAATATTGCTGCTGTAAACATAAGGGTGCAGATGCCTCCTTGAGATTCTGATTTTATTTCCTTTTGATATATATCCAGAAGTGGGATTGCTGAATCAAATGGAAATTCTATTTGTAATTTTTTGACTAAGCTCCAAACTGTTTTCCCAAATGGCTGCACCAATTTACATTCCAACCAACACCGTACATGAATTTCCTTTTCTCCACATTCTTGCCAGCACTTACTATCTTTTGCTTTGTTTTGTTCTGAGGGCTAGAAACTCAGATATCATAAAAACGGAAAATAACAATCAGATTTAAAAACGGGAAAATAATCTGAATAGGTATTTCTCAAAAGAAGACAAAAATAACCAATTAATATATGAAAACAATTTCAACATCGGTAATCATGAGATAAATGCAAACCAAAACCACAATGAGGTATCTCACCCTAGCTAGGATGTATATTGCCAAAAAGATACAAAACATAATTGTTGGCATGGGTGCAGATAAAAGGGAACTATATTACATTGTTAGTGGGACTATAAACTGATACAGTCACTGTAGAAAACAGCATGGAGGTTCCTCAGAAAAGTACAATATCCACAAACATCCCTTTTTTCCTGCGTGTTTTTTATTCTACCTGGACAACTGCAATCCCTACCTGCTTCCACTTTAGCCCTTTTGATTTATTATTCTTCTAATAGCAATATACCGCAAACTTTAAACAACCGTTTTAAATGAAATGAAGTGATGCCAGTCCTGTGCCTAAAAATCAGATGACTTTCCAAAGTACTTGACATAATGAGTAAATCATCACTGTGACTTCCATATTCCTTTCTGACTCATTTTCCCATTCTTTTTCTCCTGGCTCATGCTGCTCCTCTTCCAGTGGCTTCCTTTGGCTCCTCAAACATGCTAAGCGCTCTCTTGCCTCAGATGTTTCCTCCACTTCATTTTCTAGTCAGAATTCCTTCACACAGCAAATTGTCAAGTTCCTACTACTGAGGTATCAGCTTTGATTTTACCTCTTCAGAAAAGACTCTACTGACTACCCAATAGAAAGTAGTTTTCCTGCTCCTGTTACTCTCATTTAAAGGGTTCTTACTGGTACATTCAGAGTGTATAGCAAGACTTAAAACCAGACATTGTTGTGATAATGTGTTTACCTATTTACTTTCCGTTTTCACCACTAAACTCTTATCTCGGTGAGGATAAGTACAATGTCTATTTTATTCCCCACTTATATCTGATCATTTTTTAAGAAATAGCTAGAATCTAGATTTTTAAAACTTAGATACATACCCTTTAGAATTTAAAATAATCATAATCATTTTATACATCCAAAATTAGATCATGGGATGTCAAAGCATCCTCAAATATATCCGATATTTGGACAATTTTGTTCCAAATCATTTATGTTTTTGCAGACATTGGCATCTGCTGACAAATAAGGAATTATCTTTAACCCAAAAGACTGTATCACACACTTATTTTGTCTGTAGATATTTCTGTAATGCATAGATTTACACTTCATTTCCATTCTTCTCTCTGGAACGCTGAATTGGTACCAATATTCACATCTGTCTTCCTTGTTTTTACGGCATCTTCTTCCTCTTCTCCGTGAGTGCATTGTTCCTTCCTTTTACAACCTAACTCATTTGGCTACAAAGTCATAACATGGCCAGAGTGATACTCGAAGGAAAAGCACAGATACATATCATACTCCAAGATTAGAAAATGGGGATCAGAAGATAGCTTGATCTATAGCTTTTCTGTTATGCAACAGATGAATGTATTTAAAATATTTCTCTTGAACAACAAATTCTTAGTACATATAACAGACATAAGGTCTTAAGTAAAGAAATTTTAAGAGTAGAGAGCCTTTACAAATTGTACTCCTATGAAGTGTAAAAACCTTGAGGTTTTAGTAATATTGTTGGTTTTATACCTTTTTTATTATTTATGTATTTTATTTATTTATTCATTTATTTGCTGTTTTCTCCTTGCTCTACATAAATTGGTGATGCTCTTTCTATTCATCTGTTAACAACATTCAACAAACAAAAAACAAATACCTTTCATACTGGCCTTCCAGGAAAACATCAAGAGTACAATCTACTATTTAAGTAATATAATTTTTTTTTTCCTGAACAACTCTTCTAGCATTTACTTACTTCAGGAGAAGAATATGAGCTAGCTGACCCAGGGATAGCTCACCTATGAATTAATAGAACCAATGAACATTTGTCAGTGATTGTATTAGTTGAGTGATTTGCCTTGACTTTCCTAATTTTTTTTTCATTTTCAAATGTAGCTTTTGCCTTTTGACATTACTTCTTTTCTATTTTGAAAGTTTACTTAGCAGTAACAAAAGGCCGACTGCCTCTGACACATAAATTGAAACTCCTTATTAATTTCCAAAAAGGCACAGTAGTTCCCTTGTATCTGTGGAAGGTATTTTCATACCAAGACCTCCAGTAGATGCCTGAAACCATAGATAATACCTAACCCTGTATACACTAGGTTTTTTTCTATTCATACATACCTATGATAAAATTTAATTTCTAAATTAGGCATAGTAAGAGATTAACAGCTAATAAAATAGAACAAGTTATCTCTCTTTCTCTCCCTCTCAAACTATCTTATTTTACTGTGCTCACCGATTTTAGGATTCCAATTGACCACAAGTATTTGAAACCATGGAAAGCAAAACTGCAGATGATCATGGACTAATGTATTGGTGAACTCAAAAGTATTCATTGCTTTAGTTCAAAATTTTACCTTCTGAACCCAAATTATTTGATATATACTATTTTTAATATATCTTACGATCCATCATTTAATATTTAACTATAAAATAGGTATCTATAAAATATTCTTCTGTAGAAAAATGAGAAACTCAAATATGAGTGTAGAGTCATTTTGTGTTTTTTTTTTATTCAGCTATTCCTAATGGTTGCTGAATCTTAATTGTTATTTAAAAATAGATGTCGGCTGGGTGTGGTGGCTCACACCTGTAATTCCAGCACTTGGGGAGGCCAAGGAAAGAGCATTGTTTGAGCCTAGTCATTCAAAACCAGCCTGGGAAACATAGCAAGACCCTGTTGCTACCAAAAATAACAAAAAACTAGCCAGGCATGGTGGCACACGCCTGTAGTTCCAGCTACTTGTGGGGGCTGAGATGAGATAATTGCTTGAGCCCGGGAGGTTGAGGTTGCAGTGAGCCGAGTTCACACCACTGCACTGTAGCTTGGGTGACAGAGGCACAGAGGGAAACAGTGTCCCCCCCCAAAAAAAAAATAAAAAAATAAATAATAAATGTATCAAAGAGGCCAAACTTGGAAATGTCAATCAAAAGTAAAAATTATTTACCCTATTTCTACATACACATATATTACCCATTCATTTTATTTTGTACCAAATATCCCTGTGAAATGTATTTTTCTTAACCCATTATTATACATTTATGTTCTGCAGAAAACGTGGATTGGAAATAATGACTATGAATAGGATTTCATTTTTCAGTATGACAGCTGTGTTCACGAAAGTCATTTTAGGACCACAATAAGATGAATGTGTACTATTTAAAATACATACTATGAAAATATTTATATGTGCTAGAAAAAAGATTAATTTGTCAGAACTGTGCTTTAAAGCAACAGCATAGGAACAAAGCCTTAAACAAAAGTAACGGTGAAGGGAGACATTAGGAAATCTTAACTACATTGAGGCAAGCCACAGTGAAAGACATTGTCCATACCTGTTGGCACATGTGATCCCACTGAGTGTTAAGTTCTTTCAGTTCTATCTCAAGTCTCAAAGCAAACTCTGGCTCTGCTTCATTCTTTATCTTCTGCCCACCTTCATTGACACTGTTTAGACTGGGCTGAATTGTCTGAATATCATTGACTAAAAGCTAAGAAAATGAATCAATTTAAGCCAGCTGAAAAAATTACTGCCACATATTAGATATGCAACATAGCTAGAAAATGTTACATTAGAACTGATGGCATTGCATATGGATTTTCGTCTTTTAAAATCTGAGATACAAATATATTGATATAGACAACTGCATAACAGTCTTGTAAAAATGTTCAATGGTTATTATGGCATGAATCCGGTGGGGAATTATTTGTATTTTACTTATATCAGAAACAAAAGGAAATAAATTTAATATTTCTGGTGAGAAAAATGTGTGAAAATGATGGGCTTCATACTTTGGTTAGTATTTTCATTTTCAAACGCAGGATATTGCAGATAATTGTTTACAGCGTAATGGGTGTGAAGGTGGATTTGCTTTTTTAGCTTGTATTGTAAAAAAAATTCTTTAAAGAGCAAGATTATTTTCTTCCTGCTGCATGACAGTGGTATACTGAATATTATTTCAAAACTACATATTGTGTTATAGTACAGTGCATTATACATGAAGAGAACAACACAGTATGAATAATAATTTGTCGTAAGAAATAACAAGTAGCTCAAAGGACCTTTAAATTATACTGCATTTTATAGCAAAATAATGTTATCAAGTGACGTTGAGTACAAGGCAATGTTTTGTCAATTCCTCACTTACTCAACCTAGGGTTTCTCAACATTGGCACTAGTGACATTTTAGATTGTGCAGTTCCTTGTTGCGGAGGGCTGTTCTATGGACTGAAAGATATTTAGCAGCATCTCTGTCCTCTACCTACTAGACACCAGTAGCATCTAACCACCACCCCCAACCCAGTTGTGACAATCAAAAATGTCTACAAGCATTAAAAAAAATCTGCTGGGGAGGGGAGGGCAAAATCCACCCCAGTTGTAAAACACTGATCTAACCAAATAATATTCATACAAAATTATCCATATTAAAGACATCATATAAAAATCGTACTCTGCACTGTTTCAGCTGCTTTTTTAGAATTTCCGAATCCCCAAGGGCAGGCCATTCCTCCTTCAGAAAAACATCAACTTCAGCCATCCATTTCTTCAGGGTTTGTATGTGATTCTGAAATGAGACCCATTATAAGGCATTACTGGTGTGCTGATTACTTCTAATACAATTCATTATTGTGTTATGTCTAAACACAAGCCCAAAAAAATTCCCATGTTTAAAGGATGTCTCTAAGTAGCTCTTGAGGAAAAGAATATTTTTACTAAGACTGCGTTTTTATGGTCTACTGTATGAGCGCTGGTGTGTGAAGTCTGCTATTGTTAAAAATAAAAAGTTACTACCAAATGTGGTTTCATGATGTTACTCTCGAGAACATTAAATCATATCCCCCTCTAGAGAAATTTTAAGTTACAAAACAACTCATGAGAATACTAACAATATGCCCTTACAGTACATAAAACAAACTATGAACAATAAACTCAATGTAATGGTGTCTTTATAGCCTCCCTAAACCTGAACTTTCACAAATTGTTTTCTATACATGATAGTTTAAATAGTCCCTCCAGTTGGGAACTTTCGGACTAAGATTTTGTCATCTTCAAAGAGAGAGCTTTTGCTTTTATTTGTCTGACCAGTATGAAGTAATGATCAGGTAAAAATCATCATCTTTTATCATTTATAAATAGCTCATATCTCTCACCAATGATTCTTTGCCATATTACCTTTTTTTACTGCTGTTTCGCTAGTTTTAAAAAGTATGACTCAACTCTCCTGTCTACATGAGTTATTTTCTTCCGTTTTACTTAAATGTATATTGAAAATACATGCTCCACAGAAAGTTTCCCCTTTAATATGATGATTAATAATAATTTTTAAAGTACTTATCTAAGTCAGGGAACTTCAACATGATCACCTTGCTGTTATCTTTCAAGTCTACATTTGCTCTGTTTCCACATCTTCACTGTCCTTGCTCAGGTCTTTTTTTTTTTTTTTGAGATGGAGTCTTGCTCCGTCACCCAGGCTGGAGTGAAGTGGTACAATCTTGGCTCACTGTAGCCTCCACCTCCCGGATTCAAGTGATTACTCCTGCCTCAGCCTCCCAAGTAGCTGGGACTACAGGTGTGCGCCACCAAGCCCAGCTAATTTTTGTATCTTTAGTAGAGACGAGGTTTCACCATCTTGGCCAGAATGGTCTCGATCTCTTGACCTCGTGATCTACCCACCTCGGCCTCTCACAGTGCTGGGATTACAGGCGTGAGCCACTATGCCTGGCCTGTTCAGGTCTTATTACTGACTCCATTAATGCACTGGCTCATTTTGATATCTGCCTCAGTCTTACCTCATTCTAATTATTGATCTACAGCGAAGCCAGGAATCTTCTCCTCTCCTCCTTCCTCTTGCCATGGGAATGTTTTGAAAACACAAGTGGAATCATATTATTTCCCTCTTTAAGCAATAACAGTTTTTTCTTATTAAATTGGTATTGTTATCACTCTCATCACCATTAGATTAAAACTCAGATTGCAAAACGTGGCATCCAAGGCCATTCACTGTCTACTCCCAAACCAGTTTTGCAACCATAATATTTTATTAATCCCCATATATATTGTCTCCCCAATGTGGAACTTACTCCAGTTAACTGAAAATGCTACGATGCTTTCTCAAGAACTCTTCCTTTCTCGGTATTATCTAACTAAATTCTACCTATTCAATCTATAGCAGAGGTAACCTATGTTCCAATAATATTTCATAATCCTTTTTTCTAGTTTATGTTGGATTTCCTTCCTGCCTACTGCGACAACCTTTCCCATATTGCTTAATTGATTTACCATGCAAGGCTGAATAATGTTACCCCCAAGATGTCTACACCCTAATCTCTGAAACCTGTGAGTACATTACCCAACATGACAGAAAGGACTTTGCAGATGTGATTACTTTAAGGATTTTGAGATGGGGAGATTATACTGGATCATCCACCTGGGCATAATGTAATCACAAAGGTCCTAATTAAAAGGAAGTCAACACAACGAACAGGACAGGGAGAGGAAGGAGAGGAAGGAGAGGAGAGGAGAGGTAGAATGAGAGGGAGATGGAGACAGAGAGGGAGAGACAAACTGACACTGGATGATGTTACACTGCTGACATTGAAGATGGAGGATGGGGACATGACCAAGGAATGCTTCTAGAAGCTAAAAATGCCAAAAACACAGACTCTCTCAAAGCCTCCAAAACACACACAGTCCTGCTGACACCTTAATTTTAGCCCAGTGAGACTAATTCTGAGCTTCTGACTTCCAGAACTCTAGTAAATTTGTGTTGTTTGAAGCTATTACATTTCTGGCAGTTTGTTAGGAGTGCCATAGGAAATGAATACACCTACATTCCTCCTTCGCTAGAATGTGGACTCATTGATGACAAGAGGCATGTAATTGTGCCCTCTCAGGCCACTGGTCGTGGTAAGTAATAGATGTTTTCATGCAGTATTTACATAGGTATGCATGTACACATATGTGTGTAAGTAAAGACATGCTATGCATTTAAGAATGTTTTAGGTTTGCTTAGTGCTTCGGTTTGTAAAAGGTAAGCACAAAAAACTAAGTAGCTAGGCTGGGATTTACATCCAGGAGCATCTTGCTGCAATGTTTTTCCATCATACCATAATGTTTTTTGACATTTGCTTCCCAGTATTAACATTTTTCACAATAATTGACCACTCAAGGGACACATTACTTACCTCATTGAATATTTTAGGCTTTTAGACCTTAATGCAATTGTTGGTTTACTGTTTTTCTTTAGTTTGAGTGGCTATTACTATGATGGCACTATTCAAACAAATTAAGTCAAGAGGATTTGGTTTCAGGAAGAAGGTGATGGGGTAAAATTTAAGCATACAATTACAAATTCAATATGGCGATAAAATGATTTATTACTATATCTTACATATGTAACATTAATATACATAACATGTTACATATGTGATACATGATTACTTTAGATATGTATATATGTACATGATATATAATTCAATTATATGCATATATATGTACACATATGTACACATTATACGTGTGTGTATACACATACATATGGAAGCTAAAAATGCCAATAAAACACATTCTCTTTTAAAGCCTCCAAAACAGACACAGTTCTGCTAACACCTTAATTTTAGCCCACAGAGACTAATTCTGAACTTCTGACCTCCAGAACTGTAATATAATAAATTATGTTGTTTGAAGTCATTAAGTTTGTGGTAATTTCTTAGGAGTGTCACAGGACATTAATACACCTACATTTCTCCTACACATATACATATATGCAGTTATACATAATGGGATTAATATACAATACAATGTTATGATTATATCACCATATTTTATATATACAATAGCACCTGTAGGCAGCATAGTTTACTCATACTTTTTATAAGTAGCAAAACAGCAGAAACAAAAGGTAATATAGGAAATAATCATATACATACTATACATTATACATATACTGATTACATTATACATCTGTGTAATGTACATATATATAACTGTTTTCTAGTCATAAGATAAATGATTACCTGTATCTTAAAAGACAACCAGACTAAATGAATGACTGGTTTTGAAAATCATTAAACTAAAAATATGTTTAATTCTTATTGGTAATGGTGCAAATAGCAAATTAATTCTAAAAAAAACTGAGAAAACTCTTATTCTTTTCTTAGAAGGAATAAGCAAATCACCATCCTTTGTAAAAGACTCATGTCTTTTCATCTTATCACTAACTTTGAAAGATGCTGGAGGTCAAATGTTTATGTACCTTTGGAGTTTACAGTGCATTGTTAGGAAAATAACAAGTACATGAAAATGAGTGTAGAAAGTAAAATCTTGAATTACCTGAATTTTTCGGAGTTTATTCATTTGCTCCTCTAGCTTTTGACAATGCTCGACCAGCTGGGAGGAGAGCTTCTTCCAGCGTCCCTCAGTTTCTTCAAATTCTAATTGATATTTCTGGCTGATTTCAGAGGGGGCTTTCTTTGACATCTCTTTCACAGTGGTGCTGAGATAGTTTACGCCACTTTGTTGCTCTTGCAGAGAACTTTGTAAAGCCTCAAAAACAATTTTTTAAATCCATTTATACTAATTGATGAATAATGGATGAGTTTTTGTTAAATTAACTATACTTAAAATGAAATCTATGATTCAAACATGTAAACCAATTAGATGATCTTATATCAGTTATAAACATCTAGTGGTAATTTAAATTTTACATATTATCCTAAGAGTAACCTGCATATTATTTAGTGATATTTTATTTAACACTCCCTATGCATTTTTCTAAACAAATATATCTCAAAACTATATCTTACAGAGCCAAAGAGTTTTGGTGCATCTAATTTTACTGAATTAAGTATATATATATAAATAACAGCAATTGTGATACAGTTAATGGAGTTGAAGTTAATTATACGGAGCTTTCAGGAAAGTAAACTCTACGTAAAACTATAGCTAATAATATTGATATATGGAATAGAAAAAGTTACTGAATATGTACTTAATGTTTCATATTTTCAAAAAATGTTATTCTGTTATGTATATTATGGTGGGATTCAAGGATAATTTTGTGGCGAATTTATAAAATTTATTTATACTTATTCTGTATAACACATGCAATTTCTTACATTGGATGACAACTTTAGGCTTCCCCTGTTCAATATTTACTTAAATGTTACTTTCTCTTTATAAAATAATAAAGGCTCATTAAAAAATGAAAAAACAGAACTACATTTTATATAAATTATCAATTTGTTCTGTGTAGAGCTAAATATTAAATATAGGATCATATATGCACACATACCCAGTTATTCTTTCTCACATAATTTGACCTATATCAACCAAAATTTGTCAAACATCTAACTTTTATAGTTTCATAGTATCCTATGCCTATTTGGTGGTACTTACTTTATTTATTTATTTATTTTTACTTTACTTTTATTTCACTGTTTTAAATTGTTCCCCTATGACTGATTATTTAGACAATACCTAGCATGTAACTACACTTTGAGCTAGGTTATTTTATTGTGAGCATTTGTCCTTGTCAATTTTTTGTTTTTTCAAAAACAAAAATTGTAATGGCTTCTCTAGTTTAACAATTTCCATTATTAGTTCTACAAATTGATTTCTAGTTTTCCACTCCTGTAAATTATGTTTATCTCTATCTGCCTACCTATCTATCTATCCATCCATCCATCCATGCGTCAATATCCTATCTATCTCCAGTTCCATTTACATCTTTGAGTGTATTCTGATTATTTCCATAAGATATAGACTTCCTGGAAATTATATTAACATTGTTGTATGTTATTAGGATGCACTGAAGTGTTAACCTCAGTAAAATTCATATTGAATTCATACTGAATTTACATTTCCAGCAGTAAGAGAGAATTTTTACTTCACCACTTCCAAATCCATACTTATATCTTTTGTGTGTGTGTACACAATTTAGTATGCAAAAGAGTTATCTCATTTTGTAATTTTTTTACTTCTTCCTTTACAATTTAAGTTACAATTATTTATAGATTTATTATTCATCTATGCCTCTTTTTGGCGGATACCTTACTCAAGACTTTCTTCCTTACTCACAGAAAAAAAAAAAAAAAAAAAAAAAAAGAAAGTTTCCTTGGTATCATATTTCTTTCAAATTGTCTCTGGTATTTTTACAATGATTGTGATTGCTTCCATTGATTTTTAAGCTTCTCCACCTAAAGTTTTATAACATTATTATTTGAAACATTTTCCAAAGTTTACACTTCCCCACATTTTTGAACATTCTATTGTATGTGGTTTTTATTTTGGTGTAACTTTGGGGGAAACGTTCATACGTTTTTTTTTTTTTATTTATTCTTTTTTTTGTTAATTAATACATTAACAAATTTATGAATTAATACATTAACATTTATGAATGACTGCTTTCTTCCTTATTTTTTTTCAGTGGAAATAGTGTCTTCTGCTCATCTAATTGCCTTTTCTTGTGTGTTTTCTTCACTCTCCTTATTGTTGCACGTTTTTATTCTCATTTTTTAAAGTTTACTAGTTCTATTAGGCCACACATTTTTCCAAATAGACTTTGGAATCATTATGCAAGCATTAAAAACTACAACAAAAGGAAACAAAAAAGGCTAAACAGCTACCATTCGGTATCACAGAATATCTAAATAGGACAATATATAATGAAAGCTGCTTAAATATATTTTCCGTTGAATACATTACTTCGAAAAAATATTTAATTCTCAGGAAAAGATTCTATACGATAAAGTTAAAATTTGAATTTTTAAAACATTTTTCTTAAAGGGCACATATTATCTCAGCTTCTAAATATAACTCATATGTTTTCATGTCTTAAGAAATAAAAAGTTATTGAATATATTATGCAGTATTTTAAAATTAGTAGGAAAAGGGCTGGACACAGTGGCTCATGCCTGTAATCCCAGCACTTTGGGAGGCTGAGGCAGGCATATTATCTGAGGTCAGGAGTTTGGACCAGCCTGGCCAACATAGTGAAATGCCATCTCTACTTTAAAAATACAAAAGTTAGCCAGGCGTGGTGGCGCATGCCTATAATTCCAGCTACTCAGGAGGCTAAGGCAGGGGAATTGCTTGAACCCGGGAGGCATAGGTTGCAGTGTGCCGAGATAGCACTACTGCACGCCAGTCTAGGCAACAAGAGTGAAACTCTGTCTAAAAATGAAATAAAACAAATAAAGTAGGGAAAGTATTCTAAAATCTCTTACAAATTATTTCATTCATTTCCCATATTAGTATATCTTTCCTGATACAAGGATGTTAAAAAATGTAGCTATTAGAATTCAAATATCTCATTAACTTATTACATAAAATTAATGTTTAAGTTTAAACTAATTTTATAAATATAGGCAGACCTCCATATTTGTGGATTCTGAATCAGTGGATTCAATCAACTACTAATAGATAATATTTGAAAAAATAATTACATCCGTACTCAACATGTAAGACTTTTTCATTGTCACTACTTCCTAAATAATACAGTATAACACCTATTTTCATAGTATGTACATTGTATTAGATATTAGAAGTAATCCAGAGATGAGTTAAAGTATATGGGAGGATGTGCTTAAGTTATATGCAAATATTACACCATTCATATCAAGGACTTGAGTGTCTGTGGATTCTGATATTCATAGGAGTTCCTGGAAACAATTCCCCATGGATACAAAGGGATGACTGCACAATGATTTTACCCATATGTTTGAGAATGTGACAGGAATTACAAATAAAGAAGCAAAGGTGGGGAATAAAACAATGGTGTTTCTAATAATCAAAATCAGTATGTCTGAAAATGCATGCTACGTTAAAGGTATACTTCACAAACAGATCACAAAATTGTTTTCAAAAACTGCATATATATATATATATATATATATATATATATGCCTGTATATATATCCATAGAGTGTATGCATAAATAATACTTTAAACTCTCGTTTTCATTTGCTCAATGGGTAAACTACCATACTTGCCAGAATTAATTAAATTCTATTATTATTTAAAGGTTCTATCGATGTGAATGCTTGATAAGCATGCTTTATTGTTTTGACATTCAAATATTCACAGACCTGCAATTCCGCGAGTCTCTGCTCCATGATTTCATAGTCGGTGACACTAAGTTGAGGTATGGAGAGTTTGGTTTCTGACTGCTGGACCCATGTCCTGATGGCACTCATCGTCTCCTGATAGCGCATGGGTGGCAAAGTGTCAAAAACTTTATCAAAAGGGAAAAAAGAATGAGAATTGCTTAACTGTTTCACACTTTGCCATATTTTCCTACATTGTCAGCAAACTCAATTATATTACTAGCTTCAAATATTAGCAAAATTAGAACATCTGAAAAATGTATTTGAATATGATTATGATTATGAAGATACATTCCTGCTACATGTGTAGTATGCCAGGGTCCTTATATATATTAAATTCACAAAACTGCCTGGAAAATCTATATTGTTCAATTCATTTTATAAGGTCAGGAAACAGAAAAACAGAGAAGTTGAGTCATTTGCCCAAGGTGATACAGATGGTATTTGGAGAAACCGAGCAGAGTCCAATTGTATCCGATATTGAAAGGCTACTGTCTTTCAGTGTTATCATTTGCCTTTGGAAAAAAATAGTATCATTATCCAAAGCCCTTGATTTTAAAATTATATCATGTCATGTCTAATTTTACCAAAACAAAACCTATTTATGTATGCTTATTATATGTATCAAGAACTCTAATAATAATCCCATATATATATATTATCATTCTTAACTCTTATAATAAACCTGTGAGGTGTATACACTGTTAATCCCAATTGCAATTGAGAAAACAGGCTATTAAAGAGGCATATGTGTGTGTGTATGTATACACTTTTATATGCACAATTATAATACATAAGTATATTAGGGAAAGTATTATATAGAGATATACAGTATGTGTATACATACAAGTTTATATGTTTTAAAGTATGTGTGTATATGTATATATATGAAATGTGACTTAAGTAGCTACATTGACCATGTTGAAAGAGATTAGACACAAGATTGAGAATGCTGCAGAGAACTGTAAATCATAAAATGGACAAAACATATTTTATGGATAATCCAAAAGAAATTCTAGAATTAAAGATATAGTAAGTGAAAAATAAGAACTAAGTGCATGGGTTTAACAGCAAATTTGACAGGCATAAATAGAGAATTACTAAACCTTAAGATTCAGAAGCAAATACCTGGAATGAAACATGGAGACACAAAAAGATAGAAAACACAGTAAAATGGTCTACTATATATGCATCCCAGAATGTGGGAGAAGCCATATTTAAACAGATAATGACTAATGTTTCTAAATACATGAAATCACAATGCAAAGTCCTGGTTTATATCATCACATCAAATAAGATAATCTAAATCATATTATTTTAATTGCTGGGATGTGAATCTCATTTCAATACACCTATTCCTTCTACACTAAATGAGAAGACTATAGGAAAGTATTTTGCATGTATTTAATGTAGTATTCAGATGGTTGTGATAATTTTAGAGCGTGTTGGTAATGGATACTGAAATGTTAGAAATGGGTAATTTTATTCAATATGCTTATATTGCAATTATTTGGGAACTCATAAAAATGTTAAGAGATTATACTTAATCTAAGCACTTCTGATTTCTTATTAAAATATCTTTGTGGTACTTAAAATCTCACTGTTTTAATTTATATAAATAGTATGTTTCTCTATTAACCAGATGCATTTATTTTTTATTTTTCCATAAGTTATTGGGGGTACGGGTGGTATTTGGTTACACAGGTAAGTTCTTTAGTGGTGATTTGTGAGATTGTGGTGCACCCATCACCTGAGCAGTATACACTATACCCTATTTGTAGTCTTTTATCCCTCCCCCAACCTTCCCCACAAGTCCCCAAAGTTCATTGTATCATTCTAATGCCTGTGTGTCCTCATAGATTATCTCCCACTTTTTAGTGAGAACACGCGATGTTTCGTTTTCCATTCCTGAGTTACTTCACTTAGAATAATAGTCTCCAATCTCATTCAAGTCACTGCAAATGCTGTTAATTCATTCCTTTTTATGACTGAGTAGTACTCCATCATATATACATACACATATATAGAGATACACACATATATATGTATATGCATATACACATACACACACACACACACACACACACACACCCACACACACACACACCACAGTTTCTTTAAGCACTCGTTCAGTGATGTGCATTTGGGTTGGTTCCACGATTGTGCAACTGTGAATTGTGCTGCTATAAACATGCATGTGCAAATATCTTTTTTGAATAATGACTTATTTTCCTCTGAGTGGACACCCAGTAACGGGATTGCTGGATCAGGTGGTAGTTCTACTTTTAGTTATTTAAGGAATCTCCACACTGTTCTCCATAGTGGCTGTACTTGTTTATATCCCCACCAGCAGTGTACAAGTGTTCCCTGATCAACACATCCATGCCAACATGCACTATTTTTTTTATTATTATTACCATTGTTGCAAGAGTAAGATGGTATCGCATGTGGTTTTGATTTGCACTTCCCTAATCATTCATAATGTTAGCATTTTTCATATGTTTGTTGGCCGTTTGTATATTTCCTTTCGAGAACTGTCTATTCATGTCCTTAGGCCACTTTTTGATGGGATTGTATTTTTCTTACTGATTCGAATTTGTTATAGATTCTGGATATTAGTCCTTTGTCAGATGCATAGATTGTGAAGATTTTCTCCCACTCTGTGGGTTGTCTGTTTGCTCTGCTGACTGTTTCTTTTGCCGTGCAAAAGCTTTTTAGTTTAAATTAGGTCCCAGCTACTTATCTTTGTTTTTATTACATTTGCTTTTGGGTTCTTGGTCATGAAATCCTTGCCTAAGCTAATGTCTAGAAAGGTTTTTCCAATGCTATCTTCTAGAATTTTTATAGTTTCACGTCTTAGGTTTAAGTCTTTAATCCATCTTTAGTTGGTTTTTGTACAAGGTGAGAGATGAGGGTCCAATTTCATTCCCCTACATGTGGCTAGCCAATTATCCCAGCACCATTTGTTGAAAAGGGTGTCCTTTCCTGACTTTATGTTTTCGTTTGCTTTGTTGAAGATCGGTTAGCTTTAAGTATTTTGGATTATTTCTGGGTTCTCTATTCTGTTCCATTTGTCTATGTGCCTATATTTACACCAGTACCATGCTGTTTGGGTGACTATGGACTTACAGTATAGTTTGAAATCAGGTAGTGTGATGCCTCCAGATTTGTTCTCTTTTGCTTAGTCTTACTTTGGCTGTGCAGGCTCCTTTTTGGTTCCACGTGAATTTTGGAATTGTTTTTTTCTAATTCTGTGACGAATGATGCCAGTATTTTGATGGGAATTGCATTGAATTTGTAGATTGCTTTTGGCAGTATGGTCATTTTCACAATACTGATTCTACCCATCCTTGAGTATGGGATGTGTTTCCATTTGTGTCATCTATGATTTCTTTCAGCAGTGTTTTGTAGTTTTCCTTGGAGAGGTTTTTCGACTCCTTGGTTAGGTATATTCCTAAGTTTTTGTTGTTGTTGTTTTATTTTATTTATTTATTTATTTTGCAGCTATTGTAAAAGGGGTTGAGTTCTTGATTTGATTCTCTGCTTGGTCACTGTTGTTATATAGAAGAGTTACTGATTTGTGTACATTAATCTTGATCTAGAAACTTTGCTGAATTATTTTATCAGTTCTAGAAGCTTTCTGGAGGAGTCTTTAGGGTATTTAAGGTAAACGATCATACAGTCAGTAAACATTGACAGTGTGACTTCCTCTTTACCGATATGGATACCCTTTATTTCTTTCTCTTGTCTGACTGCTCTGGCTAGGACTTCTAGTACTATGTTGAAGAGGAGTGGCGAGAGTGGCAGATGCATTTATGTGACTGCTAGATGATTAATAAACAAAGTACAAAAGGGACCTTATAAATAACAGTGAAGTGAAGTATTTAGTTACAACGAAGCAAATGATTGTGTCTGAGATGTAATTTCAGCAAATGATCTAGAAGGAGAGGAGACTATGGGCAGACACAAGGCAGTATGTTGGATGAACCATAAGCTTCATAAAAATTGGTTTAATGGAACTTGAACATGTCTCCTCTTTAACTTTTCTGATTTATTTAATGAAAATTGAAACACTTCAGTCTCTGAATTATTGATTTTTTTCTGTATAACTTCTGATCGGTATTCAGGTACAAGACTTGAAGTCCCCCCACTGAGAGCTAAATCAAAATTCCACTCTGTTCTGACAGAAGACAGAACTACCTGTAAAAGTGGAAAGTGCAGAAAAAAATTATCCCCTAAAACTATGGAGATGATACAGGCCATCAGAAAACAATGAAGAAATGAGCTAGTAACTGAGCTACATATTTTCAAAGATTACTGAGCATTAAAATATCAGCTATATTTCTGAAAGTTATACAATAAGGTAACAAAGATTGTTTATATACATCTTTTTTTCTTTGAGACAGGGTCTCTGTCATCCAGGCAGGACTGCAGTGGTGCAATCATGGTTCACTGCAGCCTCGACCTCCCAGGCTTGACTGATCCTCCCATCTCAGCCTCCTGAGTAGCTGGGACTACAGGCACGTGCCACCATACCAGGTTAATTTTTTTTTTTTTTTTTGGTAGAGACAAGGTTTCCCTATGTTGCCCAGGCTGGTCTCAAACTCCTGTACTCAAGCCATCCTCCTGCCTCAGCCTTGTAAAGTGTTGAGATTACAGGTGTGAGCCACCAAACCTGGCCTTTACATACATCTTAAATATGATTAAAATTACCTGCCTTTTGCAATATGTTTATGCTGCCATTATTTACATATTCACAGAATTTAATTCCTTAACTACATTATTTTAACAATGAAAATGTATGTTTAATATGTTTAAATAGAAAATACCAAATTTACATCAAATTTGAACTGAGAATTCAGTATTTTCCTCAGAATCATAAGCACTGGTTATAATATAAAGTTTTAATTTTATCATAGTCATAATTCAAAGCTCATAGTTTTCATTCAATCCATTCTCCATCACCTAACACAATTGAGGCTGAGTGATTATCTGTCAATTACTTTTGAGTGCCAAAGATGAGCAACATACATGGGATGAGATCCTGTCATTTGCTACTAGTCTTCTATTCAATAGACCTTTACAATTTTTATTGCATGTATCTACGCTAAATGGTCCAACTGAATCTCATGGTAATCACTTCACATTGGTAAACTATAATTAAAACATGCATATTTTTAATTCCTCCTTGCATTCCAATCCTCACCCTAATTTGGTATTAAATTCATTTGAAACTGATCATTTCAAAAAATCTAATATCTTGGGAATTCTTTGGTAGATTTAACAAATAAACTTCCAAAGATTAGTTGGGGAATTTGTCCATCTAATGTAGTTTCTGAGGCAAGCTGGAAAAAAAAACCCACACCCCTACAAACATAAATATCACTATTTCTTTTTCTGATTTTATGTGGAATGTAACGACACTACGTAATGACAGCAAGGATTGCTATCAAGGTTCAGGAAGTGCTTGACAAATTTGCAATGATTTAGAGTATCTCATTTAAACCATGCATGCCGGGGAATGCCAGTGAATAATTCTAAATCTGTTTTGGATAAGAAGAAAGAAAAAGTCTTACACAGGAGCCAACGAACCCAAGGGCAAACTCAGTATGAGCTGGCCAACCTACTAGTCGGCGAGATATGTGTAGATGCTGCCCTTGTGATCACAACATAGGAGCAGAAATAGACCAGCTCCATCAAGGGAAATTCACTTTGTTTCCTTTTATGTAGAAATAGAGATTAATAATCCAACAGATAAGTTTATCTTCACTGACAGCAATAAGACAATAAACATATCCAATCTAATAACCTACCATCTTAAAAGACCTCAAGAGTTCTACTGACATCACTAAACTCAGCACAGACTCAGGAAAAATATGGCCTGAAGATTTAACATTTAGCCAATATATTGCTTATAAAATATGTAATTTTATCTCAAAAGAAAGCATTCGTATGACAGTTTCTACTATTCTGTTGCTAAAGGACCATTTTAAAAATGCAGATATCTGTTGTATTATTAGTGAAATATATTCAACAAAATTAAAATTAATATAAGTGATCGCAAGCTTGGAGGCATGCACTGTAAATTACTGGGAAAATAAAAATTAAGAGCTCCTATACTACTGTTTATCTTGAAAAGTAAAAAATGTATATATTCCATTAATATCTACACATTTAATATAGCCATGTGGGGGATGAAAGTGATAAAGTATAGGCAAACTGACATCTAAAATTATAGTATAGGAATATAAAAAAGAAGTTTTCTGAATCTTTTGTTTAAAAACTGCTTGTCTTTAACTCTTAAAAGAGGGAGGGGCTAAAGGGAAAAGAAGTGAGAAAAAAGAGGAGAGCAAAGGACAGACCAAGAGAGACAAAGTAAGACTAGTTTGTTACAAACAAAAGAGCTAAGTATGAAATTAGATGCTACGTTTTCTAACACACATGAGTCTATGTCAAGGGCAAACCACTTTAACTGGAAAGCAAAGTAAACAGAGACCTCTACTGAAAATTCTGAAAGACATAACTATCATGATAAAGAGATCTCAGAACAGTCGGTTATACATGACACTTCACTGAAAAAAAAAAAAAAAATCTCTCCTCTTAAAAAATAGAACTACTCAGAAAATAGGCACTTAAGCAAAAGAGAATGTACAGCAGAGAGAAGGAAGACATAACTGCACCAACCAATAAGGTAGCAACCAGCTACGTGGCCGTTAAGCACTTGAAATGGGGCCAGTTTGAGTTGAGATGTTCTGTACACATAAAGACACACGAGATATTGGACAATTCATACAAAAAGAATGTAAACCTATTTCTACATTTTAAAATTTTGATTCTATGTTGAAACAACAATATTTTGAAATGGCTTTTACCTGTTCATCTGTTAATGTGGTTTCTAGAACATTTAAAATTAAATATATGGCTCATAATATTTTTCTATTGGATAGTGCTTATATAGAAGCTGGAAAAGGATCCCATGTAATCCATTTGGGGAGAGAAAGAGATGATATGTTAGTAGTCTTACTAGCGACAGCATTTAAAAACATGTAAAGTCCTGTTGTGAATATTAAATTGAGTCCAACTTGAATTCCCCATCATTACCTGTGGGGAAAAAATGCATTGCACATATGTGCAGAAGTTGAACTAATGACATATATCTACTTTGGAAAAATGCTCAACTTGAGCCTTTAATTCCATGCCAACCAGATCCCACCTTTTTCCTATTCCCCGTGATCAATCTAAAGTCAAGGAGATAATGCAATCAGCAAAGGCTCCAAACTTTATTAAATAACATAGACCACGACAAAAGTAAGCATTTCTCCAAAATGTGAACACTGGCAAAGGTGTCAAGAAATAAGACAGGACCCATGATATATGATGATTAACATACTAGAAATGGTCCTTCAGATAGTTAGAAGTGCAAGGAAGTCTGAGCATAACTTGAATTTCTAATGCTAACATATAAGTTGTTTCCTTAGTTTGAAATACAAGTATCTTTGTGATTGGGAATTCAATCAACATTTTAGCCCAATTTCCTATCAAAATCAATATTCTATCCTCCAATCTCAATATGCCATTTAATTACTTCATGCCTTTTTGCTTATGCCACTTGCTCTGCTGTAAGTCCCTGCTGCTCAGGCTCCATTCTCACAAAGGCCACTAGGTGTGGTCTGACATGAGTGAAATAGATGGGTTTATAGGAATTTGATCTAAGGCCACCTTAGAATTTGTTTTAAAAGTCATAAAACTCCAATGAACCAACTGAAATTGGGGTCATTTTCATAAGTACTGCTCTATTTTTCACCTCCTGGACAATTGATTTATTTTCCAGGTCAGTTGTTTTTTTCTAACCAACTTTGTGTAAGTATAAACTACCACACTACAGAAATATTTATTAGAATGTAAGGGTTTTTTCTTTTGCCGAATTTTCCCTCTTTTTCTAAAAGTAGCTCTATCCACTTAGCCAAGCTGTTTTCAAAAAATCCTGTTAAATTATTTTATATTTAACTAACAAATAATAATTCTGTGTATTTATGGGGTATGTGATGTTTTGATCTGTGTATGCATTGTAAAATATTCGCTCATGTTAATTAACATATTAATCACCTCACCAACTTTTTTTTTTTGAGACGGAGTCCTGCTCTGTGCCCTGGCTGGAGTGCAGTGGCACGATCACGGCTCACTACAAGCTCCGCCTCCTGGGTTCACGCCATTCTCCTGCCTCAGCTTCCCGAGTAGCTGGGACTACAGGCACGTGCCACCATACCAGGTTAATTTTTTTTTTTTTTTGGTATAGGTAAGGTTTCCCTATGTTGCCCAGGCTGGTCTCAAACTCCTGTACTCAAGCCATCCTCCTGCCTCAGCCTTGTAAAGTGTTGAGATTACAGGTGTGAGCCACCAAACCTGGCCTTTACATACATCTTAAATATGATTAAAATTACCTGCCTTTTGCAATATGTTTATGCTGCCATTATTTACATATTCACAGAATTTAATTCCTTAACTACATTATTTTAACAATGAAAATGTATGTTTAATATGTTTAAATAGAAAATACCAAATTTACATCAAATTTGAACTGAGAATTCAGTATTTTCCTCAGAATCATAAGCACTGGTTATAATATAAAGTTTTAATTTTATCATAGTCATAATTCAAAGCTCATAGTTTTCATTCAATCCATTCTCCATCACCTAACACAATTGAGGCTGAGTGATTATCTGTCAATTACTTTTGAGTGCCAAAGATGAGCAACATACATGGGATGAGATCCTGTCATTTGCTACTAGTCTTCTATTCAA
>NW_012117755.1:1752609-1791483 GCF_000951035.1 Colobus angolensis palliatus | reverse complement strand
TATATCACTATACATCTATCTATATGTGTGCGTGTGTGTGTGTGTGTGTGTGTGTGTGTGTATATATATATATATATATATCACATTTTCTTTATCCTTTCATCCTGTGATAGACATTTAGGTTGTTTCCACATCTTGGCTGTTATGAATAATGCTGAAATGGATATGGCATGGACAACAAAAGCAAAAACAGACAAATTAGACTGCATCAAACTAAAAAGCTTCTGCACAGGAAACAAAACTATTAACAGAGTGAAGAGGCAGCTCACAGATCAAGAGAAAATATTTGCAAACCAAATATCTGGTAAGGGGTTAATATCCAAAATATATAGAAAACTCACAGAACTCAACAGCAAGAAAACAAATAACCTGATTAAAAAACGGGCAAGGGATATGAACAGACATTTCTTGAAATAAGAGGCACCAATGGCCAACAGATATGTGAAAAAATGCTCAACATCTCTAAACATCAGAAAAATGTGAAAATCACAATGATGTGTTACCTTACATATGTTAAAATTAGAACAGCCACTTTCAAAATGATGAAAGATAAATGTTGGAGAGGCTGTGGAGAAAAGAATACTTGTACACTGTTGGTGGGAATGTAAATTAGCACAGCCATTTTGGAAAACAGTATGAGGTTCCTGTCACATAATTTGTGTGTGTGTGTGTGTGTGTGTATATATACATATGTGTGTGTGTATATACATATACACACACAATGTATATATACGTATATACATATATATGTATGTGTGTGTATACATATACACACACACACTATGTATATATACGTATATACATATATATGTACAGCTTTAACTTGGCATTTAGCGAGTTTTTCCATGATTCTTGAGGTCAGTGAACAATTCTTCTATCTCACAATAAGCACATAGCTTGCTTAAATATGTCTGCTATTCTTGCTCTTGATGGTATTGATAAAAATAACACAATTTTAAAGGGAACATTTACAGTTTATCTGTCTTCTGGAGTGAAGGAGCAATGCAACAGAGTATGTGTCTACTGGAACAAAAGATTCCTTTGCCTAGATGTATTAAAAATAAAATTTTAAAATAAAAAAATTTAAATTTTAATAAAGTAAATGAGGTCAATTTCCTGACCTGCAGCTAGAAAAGTTAGTTCACATCAATCTTTGTTTTAATTCCCAGTCTCAGCATCCTAACAGGGAGGGGTAGAGACAAACCACAGAGCTTGAAATTGTGGCCATGGAGAGCATCCTTGCTGCCTACCCTAAAATTTTCTTCTACTGTCTCTGTAAGAGGTAAAAGTTATTTTCTTTCAATTCTGGCAAGAATATCTTCCCCACTACATCTCCCCAGATCGTCACATCTTCAAGGGTTGAACTGGTTTTCCTTAATCTTATCACAACTGTAGTTTAAGGTTCAATGGACTCTCTTCTGTGTGGCTATTCTTTCCACAAGTCTTCCTGCTTCTCCTCAGACTTGTATTCCATTTCTCCCTTACATACCAGCTAGAGGGTTTTTCAAAAATACAAATAAGGTTACTTAATTTCCTCAATTGAAATTCTTTTGGAAATGTCAACTGCTCTTAAAATCCAAACCTCTTATAGAAGATCATGGGGGCCTTGAGCCATTCTACCCTCATCTTGTCCTAATCTTTCCTTGATTTTTTACATTCCAGCGCTTCTGGCCTCCCTTATGTCTTTTGGACATACCAAGCCCTCATTCTTCACCTTTGGTTATTTGTGCTTCTTTTCATTTCTCCTAATGTCCTTTCTCCAACTTATCACACAGCTGGCACCTGCACATTCTCCAGGTTTGGCTCTAACATCATCTCCCCAGAATCATGGTTTCAGACCCCAAAGTAATTATATTCTGTAATAATATTCAGATATTCAATTTTTTTTTTTTTTTTTTTTTGAGACGGAGTCTCGCTCTGTCTCCCGGGCTGGAGTGCAGTGGCCGGATCTCAGCTCACTGCAAGCTCCGCCTCCCAGGTTCACACCATTCTCCGGCCTCAGCCTCCCGAGTAGCTGGGACTACAGGCGCCCGCCCCCTCGCCCGGCTAGTTTTTTGTATTTTTTAGTAGAGACGGGGTTTCACCGTGTTAGCCAGGATGGTCTCGATCTCCTGACCTCGTGATCCACCCTTCTCGGCCTCCCAAAGTGCTGGGATTACAGGCTTGAGCCACCGCGCCCGGCCTCTTTCTTTCAATAAGCTCCATGAAGACATATTGCTCTTGATTTTCTCCACCAAGTATATTACCTAGTGCCCAGCACTCTTATGGCATATACCAGGTGTTCAAAAATATTTCTTGAATTTATTAGTGAATAAGTGAGCAAGACATTGTTTTGAAAGAAATCTAATGGTGTAGAATAGAAGAGAATCATTTTGAAACTTTAGGACAGACAAAACACTGGCTTTGTCATAACTAATACTGCCATTTTCTCCATTTTTGCAAAACTAAACCAAACCAACAAAATCCCTAATAATCATGGTGACATGATTTCCACATTGCTAATGAAAGAAACTCAAATTATATCACAAACATTTTTCCTTACTTACATTTAGAAATAAGTGTTCATTTTTTTCTTTGTTGAAACAATTATCTACAACAGACTAGATGCTGTGTTTCCATATTCATCTAGCATATAACATGGGTTTACTGGTCTTCAGTTTCTAGATAAGTATTTTATCAATTGTCATGGGAAACAATTCCACCCCCTCATCCTCCCAGACCTAGGCAACCACTAATCTTATTTCTGCCTCTACAGATTTGCCTATTGTGGTCATTTTATATCAATAGAATCATATAACATATGGTCTTTTGTGACTGGCTTCTTTCGCTTAGCATAATGTCTTCAAGGGTAATCCATGCTGTAGTGTGTATCAGTACTTCATCCCTTTTTATTACTCAGTAATATTGCCTTGTATGGATGTGCCTGTTTTCTTCATATACTCATCAGTGGATGGGCATTTGGGTTTATTCTATGTTTTGGCTATTATGAATAATGTTGTTATGAACATTCATGTATATGATCTAGTTCTTATAGCATCCCATTATCCATCCTTTCAGTTATTCAAACCCCATTAGCTTACCTGTGACATAGGTGTAACAAAAAACAAATACTCAATGTGTTTCTCTCTGAGGGTTAGGTAAAATGATGTACAAATTAGTTATGTATAGACTAAAAAGTACTTTGAAAATAGAAAGAATTTTATCTTTTTATATTATTTTCTCATATCACTTATGTCAGATAACGACTACCAATTCCTTATACCATTTCTCACCGCTGAAAGTATATTTTAAAAGCCAGGTTTTTGTGTGAAAAAGCTAGTTTAAAAAAGTAAAGAGGAAATAAATGTCAGTATGGGTGCCTAGGCACTTCCGTTAGCTCTTATTTCCTGCATACTTAATATGTCCGAAGTACTGTGGAGTAATACAAGAAATGAGATTTACTCCCTGGTGCCAATTTGGGGACAATGCTTACACATGAGCAATTATTTGAAATAATTACAAATTAACAAAATAAACTGCTATGTAATTTCATATGCTACATTTTTCATTCATTATATATATTCCATATTTAATTAAAGGGTTATTTATTAATCTAGACAAGCATTCCAAAAGGGTGAATAATAACATTCAATATGTGTTGGTAAAGTGGAAATGGGGACAATTTATTTAAATATAAATGCAGTGAAAAAGTTAGGAAGACATAAACAATCATCATGTGTAGGTATGCAATTTAAAAAAGAGAAGACAGATGATAGTGATGGATGGACAGATAGCTGTATGAACAGAGATGATATACTATTACATATTTATACTGTAACATCATAGACAAATCTCAATTATCAAACCTTGCTATTCTGAACATCTTTAAAGTAAACGATAAAAAGTTCAACTTTAATATGATTAAGAGGTATATATAAAGTAATTTTCCGGTGGAAAGACACATTTGCCCAACAATTACTGCATAGCCACTAAGTGTATTTAACTTTAAGGGGGGGGTATGTATTTTATGACAAGTGAAAATACATTATTGTTAAATAGGTCAATATTTGAAAATCTAGGACATTTAAAATATTTTCCCAAATTGATTTTACAGAGGCACAGCAACGAGTATACTGAAATCCACTAGAGGGAGCTGGTATTATTTATAAAGTTTTACTACCTGTACAGGAAAATAAACCTCTTAGCAAAAACGACTTTGAAGTACGAAAAAAAAAAAAAAGTATTTATCCTTTGTTTTATTTAGTTCATTTCATTTTCCTAAAAATGAAAAGCTGGAAAATGAGAAAAGCTTTGTGCATCACCACATTAATTCTGGAAATGATATTATATGGTGAATTCCTTAAATATTTAAAAAGAAAAGCAATAGGATAATGTATTTTCCAACTAATTAAAGTTGTAGTAGAAAACAAACACATGTTCCCGTGCTTCTCATAACAAATTTGGGGCAGAGATTTTTTTCAGAAAATTACTTTTATCTTAATGCCTTCAAACCCAATGTTACTCAATAATTTTTTGTGTGTGCACATGAACACATACATGCATGTATATAGCGAATCAAAAACCCATTTACTATTTCATAAAGGTGGTCATGAATCTGTCTCTGAAAAGAATTTTTGTCTTAAAATTAAGTTGATGAGTAGAGATATTTTGGAGCAAATACTATGTATTAACATCATCTTATTAAAGCAATTCAGTAAGAGACAAAAGAAACATCTTGAAAAATTTGCTAGTCACATGGTATTAATTTGCATAATTGCTCCACTTTTATCTTTTATCATCAAAGGAAAAAATAGGATTTATGTAATTATAGTGATCCAGTAGTAAAATGTAGCCCAAAGAATAATTTGTCCTTTGCTTAGTTTCAGTTGCCGCATGTATGCTAAAGCTACAATACTCTTCAGATAAGCTGACAGAAGTATTAGAAGATGCCTAGCAAATATCCTTGTGTGTACAGCGAGCTAGACTTAATGAAAGTGTATTCATATGACCTCAATTGCTCTTTGATTTTCTTCCATATTCAAAACATCTGATTTTGAAATCTAGAATCCACCAAGGAGAAGCTATGCCCATATAAAACATCTTTTATTTGTTTCTCAAAGTCAGAAATTATTATGAGGACAAAAAAAAAAAATCTAAAGACAGCTCATCTGCTACACCGGTATTTCATTCCTTGTTAATATAGGTTGTAGGGAGAATGGTTCCATTGACAGAAATCACTGTTTCATGTTAGTACTTTCCGGATTTCCCCACAAATAACCAATTTGGAAAATGTCAAGCTAGCCATTTTAGGCTTTTTACTTACTTGTCTGTAGCTCTTTCTCTCTGGCCTGCACATCAGAAAAGACTTGGTTAAAATGATTTGTAAAGGCCACAAAGTCTGCATCCAGGAACATGGGTCCTTGTCCTTTCTCTTTCAGGGCTATGCTTTGAATTTTTAATCGTTCAATTTGAGGTTGAAGAGCTGACAACCTGTTGACTTCATCCTGTGCCATAGAATATGGAAAGTAACACTTTTACTTTGTATACATTACATTTTGTAAAAGAAGGTATTAAAAAGCAGTAAGGCAAGTTTAGCTTAATACCCTTGACAAATATCTAATAAAAAACATCCATGACAGTGTAGACGAACCTCTATCACAGATCATCCATTTAAGGATACGTTGGCTCTTTGTTCAGTATGTATCATCCTATATAATGATATTTAAATTTCAAGATGACATAATGTAGAGCATTAATGGATATGAATGTGTGCAGTGGAAAAGTACTATGCATGACCTTCAATCCTTTCCATAAATCAAACATAGGTGTTTGGCTGCTCCCCTTTTACATCAAAATGATGTGCCTTTGCTTCAAATTCTAAGCTCACTCAACAATATTTTCTCTTTCATTTGTGCAAAATACAAATTATATATATAACTACATATGTGTATACGTGCATACTAAATTATAAATATATTTTGATATAATTATATAGATGACATACACATATATAATATATATAATACTTATATGTGTGTATATATACACACACATATAAAAATTATATCTATAATCTTCTATCTTTTGTATGGTCTCATTACTTCTCCTGACCAAACAGGCAACCGCCACTTTTTTTTTTTTGAGACAGAGTCTTGCTCTCCTCGCCCAGGCTGGAGAGCAACGGCACGATCTTGGCCCACTGCAACCTCCACCTTCCAGGTTCAAGTGATTCTCCTGCCTCAGCCTCCTGAGTAGCTGGGATTACAGGCGCCCGCTACCATGTTCAGCTCTTTTTTTCTATTTTTATTAGAGACATGGTTTCACTATGTTGGCCAGGCTGGTCTCAAACTCCTGACCTCATGATCCGCCCACCTTGGCCTCCCCAAGTGCTGGGATGACAGGTATGAGCCACCGTGCCTGGCCAATTGTCACTATTTAAATTACTGTGACTCTCCACATTTCTTTTTGTTGTCCTGGCATAATTATTAGTAGCACCCTCTTTTGCTCTCCATAGTACCCTGGATTGTATGATAAAATCACATGAACACTTGCTACGCTGTCACTAGCTCACACGGCTACGGGTCACCTGAAATGCGGCTGGTCAAAATTTAGATGCATTGAAAGTACAAAATACATTTAATTCTGAACTATTGAAAGCCAAGGTTTTTAAATTTACACACACACACCCATGCACACACATATGGCAAAAATATTATTCATGACTCACACGGCTACGGGTCACCTGAAATGCGGCTGGTCAAAATTTAGATGCATTGAAAGTACAAAATACATTTAATTCTGAAGAAAGCTGAGAACATAATCTCAAAGTTTTAAAATAGTGATTGAACTTTGAAATAATAAGTTTGATAAATCAGTTTAACTAAAGTGTACTACTGAAATTCATTTACTGCTTCTTTATCCTTTCCTAATGTAGTTTCTAGACCATTTTAAATTACATATGTGGCTTGAATTCGTGGCTAGCACTGTATTTCTTTTGGTCATGCTATTCTCGACATAAATGTTTTCATGCTCTGGTTTCCAGGGAAGTTGGAATTTTTTGTATTTAATGCACATATAATTTGAACTGAGAAAGTTTTCACTGCCCTTTTTAAAAGTGTTATTATCATGGCTGCTTACTTATAATTCATATATATGCAGTCTTTACAAAAAAATACTTGAAGATTAGTTACTATTTAATATGTAAAAACAGGATATTTGAAATTTAAAAATTGGAACATCAGCCTATCAGAAGAGAAAATGGAAAGAATTATAGCAATTCTGAAATGAATTTAAATCTGAGCTTCCTGAAAATCAAAGTGAAAAGGCAAAAAAAAAAAAAAAAGTATTTATGGAAGCACTCATACTCTTTTGGAGAGAGAGTAACTTTTGTCTTAGGAGTGGCTGAGAAATTTATCACATAAATTCTGTCATGGTTGCAACACTAACTAATGCACAATGCCACTTATTCTCATGTTAAAAAAATATAAATACAGCTTTCAGAGGAATGTGTTTATGTGGTTATAACAGTATGAGTTGATTCAGGTAAAATAATCTCTGATGATTCAATCTTTTTTGTGGGTGAAGATTAAAGATGTTTGGCAAAATGGGGAGGTGGCCTGTATTTCTCATTCAAATATAAATCCTCTCAAACAAGCGCTAGAAAGTTGGTATATATCCATGAATAAGAAATAAGACAAGAGGTAAAGGGTAATATTCTGTATTTACGGTACAGAAATATATACATATATTTTGTATACTAGATTTACAAATGGCAGCATTGGCATCTACTATGAACCTGATTTATAATTGGTCTAGATAGAGGGCTGCCATTCTTCCTGTTCAGGTGGCTATAGAAAGAGCCAACACTATGGCCAAGTGTGCTCTGAAAAACAAAGGGGACTTTTAAACTAATAAAACATTTGGGCAAACATTCAGTTGAGACCTTAACGTTCTGAGAATAAATCATAGAAGACATAATTTTCAACTGAAGTATTCAGCATTTGAAAAGATGTTAACAATCAGCCATTATCTCCATAAAAGGTATAGCTGGTCCTATAAAAGGCATAGCTGGTCCTCCAGAGTATGGTATCTACTTTAAATCTGTTGATCCTTTAAAATTATATGCTTATCTCATGGAAGCTTTTGTATTTTTCTCAGGAAAGGGTTCATGAATTTCTTCCAATTCTGATAAGGCTCTCTAACCCCCAGAATATTAAGAACCAGTTCTGCTAAGCATTAGAATATGAGCTAAATATGCACTCTAATGTTATAAAACTTCTCCAAATAAAAGAAAATGCTGTGAAACATGTTATAATTTATTTGCCTATCACTAATCACAGCAGAACAGTATATATATTTGCCCTTGTATGAATAATATTAAGCTTATCTTGCTAAATATTTTACCTAAAGTGATTCTTCAAATTAACAGGCACCAATGGGTCTGAGAGAAAGAGTAAGGGGTGATAAAGAGGTGATAACAGAAT
The DNA here is from genome assembly GCF_000951035.1 of Colobus angolensis palliatus. Taxonomy (NCBI): domain Eukaryota; kingdom Metazoa; phylum Chordata; class Mammalia; order Primates; family Cercopithecidae; genus Colobus; species Colobus angolensis. Next base: position 1,783,021 of record NW_012117755.1, on the reverse strand, counting down.
TTGGAATTTTGTGGTTGGATGCAGTAAAAGAAATATTTTCCCTTAGGATGACTTCCTCAACCTCCAGATGATATTTAATATATAAAACTTCTGGTGATCTCCATTTGCTTCTCAAATTAAACCAAGATACTAGCAGGTCCCAGAAGTCAATGGTTTGTCTCCTATATGCCTGCCTTTTCCTCTTCAACTCTCTTCTCATTCCTCTGCCCCGCTACGTTCAGCATTTACAATGGTCTTCATTCAGGTGCTTGGCCTTTATTGCTCCCTCTGGCCATGTTCCTTCTGCCTGGAGTCTTTTGCTTCACTGTTCTCTTACCTAATTCCAACTCATCACAAAAGTCTCAACTCAAATGCTCCTCTCTCAAGGAAGATGCCCTTGGTGGCCCTATCAGGTTCGTTTTTCCGTGTTAGTCATTCTCCCAAAGCTTTGCATCTTTGTTTAAACAACTGATCCTAGCAGGAAATTTAAAAATATTGATTCTGTTGCTTCATATCTCTCTCCTCTGCTTTCCATAAATACACTAAAAGCAGGGTCCTTGAATGCTCACTATAATATTCCCAAAACTTAGTGCTATGGACTGAATGGTGTCTTCCAAAATTCACATGTTGAATGAAGTCCTAACCATTGGTGAGATTGCATTTGGTGACAGGACTTTTAAGAGGTAATAATGTTTATATGAGGTCACCAGGGTTGGGGGGGCGTGTGCCTAATCCCTTAGGGATTGGTGGCTTTATAAAAGGAGGCAGAGAGAAAGAAAGAGGGAAAGAAAAATAGCCCTCTTTCTCTCTCTCTCTCTCCATGTATACACACAGAGGAAAGCCATGTGAGGACAGAGTGAGAAGTTGGTCATCTGCAATCCAGGAAGACAGCCTTTACCAGAAGATGAAGCTGAACCCTGCCAAACCTTGGTCCTGGACTTTCTTGCTTCTAGAACTCTCAGAAAATAAACCTGTGTTGTTTAAGCTACTCAGTCTGTGGTATTTGTTGCGGCAGCATGAGCTGATTAATACACTCAGTAGCATTCTTAGAAACATTAGAGACACTATATATATATATATAAAATGCATGAATGTACTGTGTAGGTACTGTTACTAACTACGATATCCGAACCTCAAGAATCAGGTAAGGTAACATCAGATTTTTGTTGCAAGAAATACTGTATTTGTATTATTCCTCTGATTCATAGGAAAAATGGCATGGGTTCCATTCTCAAATTACAAAATGTATCTAAATGTAGAAATTCCTTAGATGTGTGTATTTGCCTAATAAGTCAAGTGCCTTATCCAAGGTATTCTTTATCCAAAAGTATACTTTCTGAGTTTATTTCCTCAGCAAACTAACGCAAGAACAGAAAACCTAGTAATGCTGCAGGTCCAATATTTGAAGAAGAACCATCAAGTCCTTCAATTATTTTTCTCTTCAATATAACTTTGAATTTCTCATCACTTTTTGGGTCCAATACCTTTTCTAAATCAACCTTGTCACCTTTCCATGTCTATTCTACCTTTATTTAAACCATTCTTTTTAAAGTATGCAAATGAATCTCCATTCCTTGTCTTTTGTATTAAATGCAATCCTCTCGATCTATCACTAAAGACTCATCCTGGAAACGTTTTAGTCCATCCTCTAATCAGTTTCTCATTCCCCGTGAAAAGTACATAGCTCATAGTAACAATGACAACAGTTTAGGCTATTTTCATTATTATACAGCTCTTGTTTTCTTACACTTGAAGGCATAATATCTTTTCATCTCTTTCTCACACCCTTTTGTCCACTTATATCTTGTTTGCTCCTCCAGATCCACTGTCCACTCTTCTCCTGTAACCCAGGAGACTGATATTTACCGATGACAGCTCCTTGTCCTTTGCCTTACGATTAAGTTTAGAGCCCTGACAAGATTCTGGAGGCAGGGAAAAAAGAGAAGTGGGGTGTTTATTTTTCTGACTCCATTTCTATGAGGATTCCTTAAGCTGGCCATGCTGCTTTTACCATGAGGATCTGACTCTCTCCTTCTGAGTTTCTATAACTTCTCTCTCCCTGATCCTTTCTGGCCTAAAAGAGGTAAGAACTCTGAAGCTGGGTTACTACACTATCCCGTGTGGTTCCTCTATACACCAGCTACATTCAAAAAATATCTCTTTGTAAAGAAACTTTCCTCAAATTATCCTAATTTGAGAGGTCCATCAGTTTTAAATATTTTCCTTATGTATCCAATTATATCACATCCCAGCTTGTTGTTGACCCATGTTTCTAACTATTTCCATGGATTCCACTTTTTCAACATATGACTATGTTTCACTAGTTGCAAAGAAAGAGTTCCTAAGTAGAGGCCATTTTTTATAGGACACATGTGGTTTCCACACTCCTAATCTACCTCATGCTTTTGCAAACCGACACATCAATTAGCTCTGTGGAACTATGCTAAATACAATTTTAGAATCCGGGTATCTATGTCTTACATATTTAAACTGATTTTTGTTGCTTATGTTTTGAACTTCATTGTGCTCAGCTAAATCCTTAGAAGGTGAACGTTTCATTACTAAATAATTTGTTATTGTCTTCTTGGAAATTGCCAAGAAACATCTATTAATATTCTCCAAACGGGAGGAGGAAAGATTCTTACCTTACATATTTTTAACTGACTTTTAATTGCCGTTGGCTCTGATGGGGTGGTGGGTTGGATTTTCAACCAGTTTTCAGCAGTAGTTGTCATCTGCTCCAATTGTTGTAGCTGATTATAGAAAGTGATGATGTTGTTCTGATACTCCAGCCAGTTAAGTCTCTCACTTAGCAACTGACAGAATTCGATCCACCGGCTGTTCAGTTGTTCTGAGGCTTGTTTGATGCTATCGGCATTAACACCCTCTAGAAAGAAAAAATAATAATAATTAAATATATACCCTGAACCCAAGGACTGAAAGAAATGATCTGAAAGCCAACACATCCTAATTACAAAAGTATTCACCACATGAATGATTTCAAACCAAATCAATTATTTTCTAAGATATAAATGTGTAAATATGATTTCAGATTATTCATTGTAATTATTAGACTTGCATCACAATAAAGATTATCAATGCCATCAAGTAATAAATAAGACATAAGATGTAGAAAAGTAGAATGTATTTAAATAAAATATTAAATAAGAATTTAAATAAAAACAAAAGTGCTCAAAGCTCTGATGGGAGCTGGAAGGCTGATCATGAACAAGTAAGATTTTGGATGTTTTCAGATACATTTTAAGTATCATGCACATTACTCAAATATACTTCCCCGAACTAACTTACATTTTTAATTTTTAAAATGGGCTTGGAAATTAGTTTAAATAGTATTTTCATCATTTTAAAAAGAGGAAAAAAAATCCAAGATTAACTATTCTTTATTTCATTTACAGAAGACTAGAAATAAACAGACTGTCAGCTGGGCGTGGTGGCTCACGCCTATAAGCCCAGCACTTTTGGAAGTCGAGGCAGGTGGATCACGAGGTCAGGAGATCAAGACCATCCTGGCTAACACCGTGAAACTCCGTCTCTACTAAAAATACAAAAAATTAGCTGGGTGTGGTGGCAAGCACCTGTCATCCTAGCTACTCAGGAGGCTGAGGCAGGAGAATGGTGTGAACCCAGGAGGTGGAGTTTGCAGTCAGCCGACATTGCGCCACTGCACTCCAGCCTGGGCAACAGAGCAAGACTCCATCGCAGGTTGTCCATAGATCAAAGTAAGTAAAACAAGTACTAGAAAATATAATCTTTCTAATATGAAACATTTTTAAACTTATAAATGTAGAAGTTCATCTGACAGTTTTAAAATCATCTATAGTAATACCAAACCCAGAAAACTTTATCAAGGGAGAAATGGAAACACAAGCACATCATCGTCACCATTACCATTCTGGAGTACCTACTATGTACCATGGAATATGCTATGTCCTTTCATATATGATGAATGCCAATCCAAGTACATATTATTCCACACATAGCATGAAAGCATGGCAATATCATGCTATGCTATGGGTTAAAATATTCAAATTCTCTAAAGCTAGTTTACAAAATTTAGACTTTCTTAGATTTATTAGCTTATGTAGTTTTTTTAATGACAGAATATAAAAGAGAAAATAGATTAAATATGATAGCATGCATTTTTAAACATAGCTACATTAGCACTGGTAACTTTCTTATGCTTTTGAAATACTGAATATTTAAATGTTTTATAGTCTCTCATTTACCTACAGGGATCTCAAAAGAACATGAACTCACTATAAGTTTCTTTCTCTAGGTTAAAATACCTAAAAGGTAGAAGAGTAGGTTGGTAGTAGAAGAGTAGGTTGCCTAAGATAATCTACTCTTATAAATGTTCATTTCACTTAATTTTCTGGTAATATAATTTAGTTAAAGGGAAGCTAAGTTCTTAAAAAGTCTGAAGAGCATCTCTAGAAACATAAGGCCTGTGGTTTCGTCAACTTGTACATGCCTCCCACTTTATCCTTTTTAAAGACTAAAAAATATATAGATGTGAATTCAACAACTATATTATTTTATCCTCTTTCACTTCCCTCTGCCCTGATATTCTAATGTTCTATTTGTCATAAAGATATTAATGTTGCCAAACCATGTCCCTCAATTCATTTGAAACACAACTGTAACTTTACTAATTTCAAAGCATAATGCTTCTCAGGATTGCGGTGAAGGAGACAAACTTTGCAAATATTATTGTCAACTATTTTCCCCTCCTTCTTCCTCGATATATTTTTAATGAGATACAACGGAAATAATAGAATGTAGAAAGAGAATATATACGTGGCTCCATATATCTAACTATAAAAGAAGTCTGTGGTTTGCGGGAGCTAAATATTCTAATATCCTCCTAATATTTAAGGAAGAAATTGGTCTTATTGAGACATCTGCACATGTGGTATGACATGCTTTTTTGATTGTTGGATTTTGAGGAGTGATCAAAAATTGTACCAAAATATTTTTTAAGTGATACCATTAAGTAACTGTAGTTAAAAAATGACCACATTTGGTAAAAAGTATAAGAGAAGAATAAGAAACTTCAATCGTATGAGCACTCTGTTTCTAAAAAGTATTATGATAAAACCTTAACATTTCTGGAAAATAAAAAGGTATAATTAAAAAACATACTGGACAGAATTTTTAAATTATGTTACTTAATAACAAAAAAATGTGGCACGGATCTAAATGATCAGATATTTAGGAGAAATATTTTTGGCATATGTTGAACTTGAACAAGTAGTTAGAAGTCCATGAAGGGTGAAAAGTCAACATAAACCAGCCATTAAATAGTCAAAAAAGAAACGCTAAATTAAAGGGATCAATAGGCTGATGCTAGATTGAGTCTTATTTAACACTTGTCTAAATGAGAAGGGAATCCAGAGAGAAATCACTTTGTGTCCCTGAGAAAGGTCAACAATACAAATTGTAGTGAATGAAAAAATGAAAAAATAAAACTGTAAGTTGATTTTCAATATGGATATGTTAATTTTGTAAAACGATAAAATTATAGTGAAGTACCAATAGGTTCTGCAGTATCTATTAAAATCTAGGGATGGGTTTTAACGAGTCATTGTTGATCTTTACACAAAACTCTGTGTTGTGTCCCCAAAAAATGTTGCAATATATCACTTTTTATATATCACATATTTTATATATCACAAATGTGCAATATATCACATATTAAAAGAAATTTAAATGATGAAGAAAAGTCAACTTTGTACAAATTCGTAACACTGATATTTATAACTGAATGCAGGCAATTAAAATGCAGTGATAGATCAAAGAATGACTTCCATAATAGCAAAACGGGGGAGGCAGGCAGAAAGGCAGAGAAATGACCAGTGAGAATTCTGATGTTAAAGAGACGGGAGTTCAAATTTGATGCCCCTTACTAGATGTGTGAAATGGGTTCAGTTATTTAATTTCACTGGATCTCATTTTCCTCAACCATGAAATGAGGATTAAAAATAGAATCAACCTCATAGGATACTTATCAAAGTTCTGAGTTAACCTATGTAACTTACTTATAACAAACGCTCACACATACTAGGCAACAAAGACATATTAGACAATGTCATGTAGAGGAAATGAAAAAGAATATTCAGAAAACAAGAGACCAGATCTCTTGTGCAAAAATTAGGGGGAGAGGGAGTCTTCTTAATGACTGAAACAGACCATGTATAAAAAGTTCATAATACTATTTTAAAATTAGTCCTAATTTTATATAATACAGGACTAATATGGGATATAGAAGGTGTATTCATACATTTCTTAAAGAAGTTTTACAAATAACCAGGGATCCTTTGAGCCCAGGAGTTCAAGGCTGCAGTGAGCTATGATTGCATCACTGTATTCTAGCCTGGGCAACAGAGCAAGACCCTGTCTCTAACTAAAATAAAAACAAAAAGAGTTTATTTGAGAATTCTGGCTTCTGCCACATTTATAATCATTTGAGACTGAAGTTACAAAGAAACCAAAAATTAAAAAAAAAATGCAGAAATTTCTAACTGTTACTAGAAAAGACATAATGTTGGCCACAGATAATCAGAAGTCGTGTTATGAAGGATTTGTTTGCAAACACTGTATTAGTTCATTGTGAATATGCTGCCTGCTCAATAAGGGCATAAACTGTCCTTCTAAGCTATAAACTCCTCTAGGAAATGTCTCCACTGGCAGTATCTGATAGAATTCTCAGCTTGGAGTAGAAAGAAAATAACTACACTGTACTCATGAACTCATTCAATACCAAATCAATAATGTACCCTATATGAATATAAAAATTAGGAGACCAATGTACACTGAAGCCAAAAGCCATATACAAACAAGCACATCATCTCTCTTGCATCAGATTTGCTTTAAAATACTTGGGCAGGGGATGGGAAGCACTGTCACGTGTCACATTACTTAATGTATCTCTCTTAAAATTAGAAATGCTATTACTTCAACTTTGTAAATTAATTGTCCATCTAGATGCCAGGACTACTGTTGATTTTCTAAGACCATTAAAACCTTTCTAGAATAAAAAAGGTTTCAAAGTGTTTTCCAAGAAAATATTTCCAAGAAAATAATTTTGTTATTATATATAATTGTTTTATGTGTATTTCATAGAATTATGCTCCTTGGCTCGATGGAAAATTGTAAGTTTTTTAAGAGTTTGTAAGTGTAAATATCTGAAAAGTTTTAGGTATCAATCATCTGAGCATCTGTTTTCTAATTTTGTGTTAGCTATTTAAGAATACAAATACTAACATACCAGGCATTATGAACAATACTTATGGAAACCATTTTGTTGTAGCACATTAGAATCTCAGGGATAATGGATCATAATCCATTCACATCTCATATTCTAAACAACCCCTGAAATAGTCTGTGAATAAATATATTGCACCCAGAGGAAATGGATCATTACTTGAAGTGCATCCATTAATTTTATTACTTGTGTACAGTGCATAACAGACTGTTAGAATAATTTTAATTGTGCACCACCTTCCATGCAAGTACTTCAGAACTGCCACTGAAAGTGAAGTATTCCTCATCAACTATATTCATCATTAGCCATGAAGCCAGGGTAGAATAATGAAAAACCAGTGTTTCCAGAGCTCTTGAATTAAAAGAATATTTGGAATAGAAACTTAAAATAAAGCTGCTAATAAACAGTCTCCTATTTTTGTTGCACTTTAAGGGAGGGTTATTACAAGTTCATTCAGCATTCAATATAATAGCCTAAAATGTAATAGAGATATATTCAAAACCCTTGAAGACAAGTTCTGAGGCTAAATTTTAGAGGCTTCTGTGACCACACTGACTTAAAGTAATGGCTTTTAAAAATTAATGGTATATATGAAAGAAATATCCCTAGTGAGGGCAATACAAATTCTACTAATATAGCCCTTTGGCTTTTTTTTATTTTCAAACATCATAAAATTAGAAAAAAAGTCAGATTTTTACTCATATTTGTTTTTACCACTCATTTCCCACAACAACAGTGACAATAGTCTCCTCCTTTCACACACATGGACACACACACACGTCTGCACATGGAAGTTCACCTGCACATGCCCGCCGTGCGCACACACACCCACAGAGGCTCTTCCTTTTGGAGATCAGAGTTAAGCCAAGAAAAATGTGCCTGTCAATTAACAACATTTATTGAATGTGAACTCTGTGTAGAGCATTATACTAAGTGTCATGTGGAGAAAGAAGAAATATAAATCAAACTGCCCAATACTGAGAAAGGAATAAGAGAAGAGGAGATATATATGCAACTGTGAAAGGCTACTCATTCATGATGGAGGGACTGGGCTACTACAAATGGTACAATCTCCAAGCCACGTTTGTATACAGACTATTGGCAATATGTCTTGCCCTTAAAATATATGATTAGAAGAGCTGCTGTTACTGAAAACCTTTCCACTGATCATGAGAGTTTCAGCTTTGAGATGAGCCAAACTCTCACCCATCTGACAAAACGTGGTTGCCCACCTCAAATAACATAATTCATGTGAAATTATCTAATGAGCGATGAATCAAAATACAAGAAATAAAAGACAGTTACTTGGTTAATGTTTTAGATAAGAAGAGCCCTCGTCAGTGTTATTCTGTGCCATTTAATTACAACAGTTAGCATACTTATTATTAGGTATCACCTTAAACACTATAATCTAGTACTGAGGGAATGATAGTTTTGAGATGTTCTTTAGTCTAATATACTAATAATTACCACTTTTATTTAAACATGTCCTTAATGTGATTGTCTTTAGACTCTTAATTAACACACAGAAAACTACAAATAGGAATTGAAAATGAACCACAATTTAACGTAGAAAACACAACTAATCTTATTAGATAATTATAGTATCTCCTCTAGAAATTATGGTGAAAGCATCTTATAGACTAAAGAATGAGAACCTGAGCTATGCCTAAATATGTTTTCAAATGAATGTTGTGATATGACCATATTTTGCTAATTTCAGTATTAATATGGAAAATCAGTTTATCTAAACTAGGCTTTTTGTGTTATACTTGATTGATGAGACTGTATGTACTCATGCAAGAATACTATTTTACAGAAAGGATTACTCTAATCCTAAATAGATAAAAACAGACATACGTTTAGGTATAATCATATGTATATTATTTTAGTTCTAGGTTGTCCTAAAACTCCACAATCTCAGTAATAGACTGAAAGGCCTTGGTCTTGATACACATCCGTTTAAAGACTGTTCAAATTAAAATCTTAGAAAACCATTATTAGTTAGTGATGTTATTAAAGCATTAGAAAGATTACTTACTGCATTTAATGGCTAAATTTTTCTAAATTTCTAAATTATTTACAACATTTTGTATTTAAATTAAGAAATGAAAAAATAAACCTTAAATAAAGTTATATCATCCCATCTTTTTTAAAAAGTAAAATGAAGAATTTGGAAACTCCCTCTTCAATATACACAGCTACAAGAATATATAAATACATCACTGGCTATCTGATCTAGCCTTTCACTTGCCCTCATTAAGTTAACAGCTTCCTGAGACCAGGGTTGTGATCCTAATCCTACATATTGACGATAAGCTGCATGAAAATTATAGCTATCCAAAAAAGTCTTTAGTAAAAAGAGGTACTTTGCACCATCCAATATTCTGTCATATTTATCCAACCAATTAATGTTGACATAAGAACAGTAAATTAATTTTAATGTTAGTTCAAACAAAAAAATACAGCTAAGATAGAGATAAATCAGTTAAAAATTATATCAAAATTTCATGCCAAAATGCCAGAAACATGATTTTTTTTTTAGTTAACACTCTCCTTTTAGTAGCTTCTCTTTTTAGTCTATGATCGTGAAAGATCACTTCTACTCTGACCAAAAGAACTGGAGCGTCCATAAGGAAAATGTCCACGTATAGTTTTAAAGTAGGCAAGCAATTTGGCCAACTCCTTTCTTTGGTTAAAAATTCCAAATAAATTAGTAAGAATCTCTTACTGTCTGTAAACTCTTAATATATAAATTATTGCTGTAAAATTAATGATATGGTTAATATTAACTGTTTTAAAATTCTGCATGCAACTCTTCACATTTGATAAAATATAGTCAAAACGAAAATTATCTTCCAACTGATCATAGAACTTGTATGTGACACTGAAAAACTGTACATAGGTTAGTAGACATATTGTTTCCAGGACATACAACTGATTTTTAACGATACTTTGCACCATCAAATGAGGGTCGCTTCTACATTGTAACCACGGTAAATTTTATACTTTCAACAACCTTAACACCATACCCTGTCTTCTCGGCATATGTCTTCAATTCCTTCAAGAAATTGCCTTCAGGACAAATAGATTTTGTTTTCTGCATTACTTAAGTGATGTTAAATCTTCATTGCTTCACAGATATTTAGAAACAGACAAAAATCATTTGGAAATATGTCAGATGCACCATTTCAGGTCAAAACTGAAGTAAAATTTAAGTTACGAGAAATTATGTTTTCCATCTTGGAATTTCATTCTAAAAGCAAACTGATGAGTTACAAAATTATTCTAGATTTTTAAAAAGTAATTTAATCTCAGGGCAAATTATTTTAAGTAGAAAATTCAGTCTGCTATGCATGTACCAATATAGATACATGTAAAATATAGTTCACAGAATTTTTAAAAACATATAATAGCTACGCTTATGCTACTCCACATATTTTTACACTATGAATATATGTTAAATGTTTTCACTGTCAGCATACATCAAATTTATAAATATATACACATATTTATATCTATTTTTATTAGTGGCATAATAATATGGTATTATACAAGAGTGATTATATTTATCTTAATTTTTGAGGAAACTATATGTGGTGAAGAGGAACAGTCATTTACACGAGGTCCTAAATGAAGTACACTGATTCAGCTCTCATTTTCCTTTCTACAAAAAAGGGCAAGAATGTATGTGTCTTACGTTGCTGTGAGATTTATTATATCTCCATAGCCTAAGCTTGGGAAGGACGATTCTGGACTTATAAATTTAAGAGTTTTAATGCAATAATTCTTGGAATCTTCATTTACAGAAAGCTTCATTTGTCTTTCAGCTTCATGAGCTACACCAGTCAACTGTAGTTTTGGGCTCTATGCTAAAGGAGCTATTAATGATTTAGGGTAGCAGTCCCTCTGAAATACACCTGAAGAGGTACTCCAGGCACTTAATATGTGTCTAGCTTATCTCATAATCTGCACAAACACAGAAAATAAATATTATGCAATTTGTTCCTTGAAAGACAAAAAAGGAACAAACAGATAAGTCAGAATATTTGAGCCTTTTGTTGCTCAAAGTAATTTCATAAATTGTTTTATTTAATGGGGAAACAGAGCTATGGTCATTTTAAGTAGTCATCCCAGTTATGACCCAAACGTGAGCCTAATGACATATCAGTTAGACCATATCTTTACTGGTAGAACAAATGGGTAGCATAAAATTTGATCAATACAGTCAACCAAAAAGGAATGTCTCAAATCACACCCCCATCCCCCAGTGTTCCCTGGTATCTGCCAAAGTCAGCATTTTCCTTCAGAAGGATTACTAATTATTTTCACACCAAAATTACCAATGTCATTACCTCCATGACTGCCTTAATTTTGCTTTGCTAAATAGAATTTGGTCAATTAATATTTTTTAAGCACCTACTATATGTCCTGATTTTTCTACATGCCTCCAAAAATTAGAACTATGAGGGAAATAACCTAGAAAACTATTATTGTCACTAGTCACATGATCATTTAAATCCTGCATGTAGTTTTACTTACCAAAAATTAAATTTTTAAACGTTTAAATTATTTCTGATTAATTCAGTGTATGTTGTCAGATGATCTAAAGTGAGGTAAGCTTGATATATAATTATGAAATGAGACCATTTAAAGTATAGCTCTTGCATCAGCTTATTAAAATGAAAAAGTGATAACACAGTTTCTAGGAGGAACTTACATAACTAGGAGGATATTTTTAGATCACATAATTTTATTTAACATGAATATGCTGTTATGTTGATCAGTTAAAATTACCAAGCAACATACATCTAAATAAAAATCTATTGATATTTTCATTCTCTGTTCTTAAACTTGTTCACTCAAGTCTCAGCTGTACGTTTGCTTGTTTTCATTTTTAACCAAATACAGTCAGTCATGGGACTCATTAGAAGAAGAAAATGAACTGATTTTCTAGGAAGACCACTGAACTTTTTAATACCAAATTTGCAATTAAGGCAAAAAATAACTTACACACAGACTTTACACCCCAAAATGCAGGCAGATGCTGGAAAAAGCTGACATGCACAACAAAAACATTTGTTATATTTATTTATTATGCTCTTGTAAACATCTCCCACAAAATGAAAAATAGTCTTATTTGGAAATAGCATTATCCCTGATTTTCATGAAATTTTATCTGGAAATATAGTAGTATAAGCAATGATAAATTGAAAGAAGGTTGTTTACACATCATGTCAATGACATATTTGGTACACATAGCTTTTGAGGCACTGAGTATTAGCAAAGATTAATTTTAATTTATTCTTGAAAAAGACAAAAGTTTTGCTAGCTTTGTGCTTTTATCCCACTCCAAAAAAGTTAAAGTAAAGGTTATCCCGAAGATACTTTTTTTTTAAATGAGAGAAAGTGATAAAAAGTAACAGAGAAAATGTCACATATATTATTAGGAAACAGGGATGACGGTAAAACATTCCATCTAACTTTAGTCTGTTTGGAAAAACATATTGCAAAAATGATTTAAAATCGGATGATCAGTTTTACATATATAACATGACTATTAATGTTTTCAAATTTCTGTAAACCTTATTTTCTTAAATTATTTGGACAAATGCTAGCAGGATTTGCATTAATGTTTATTTCTCTGCAACAGATTGATCAAATATTCTACCACTTCCCATTTTCTTCCAATGGACTCAAAGTTGAATTTCTCCTAATAATTTGCTTAGCATTAAAAAAAGAATAATACAAACATATGAACTCCTTTTAATTTAAATTTGTATTCAAGAAGTGCTTGTCTGATATAATTCAGCTGATAAATATGAACCTATGTGTTTATCAAATCCCTAAGAAGATTATCTAAATCAACTTGTGTAATTACCATTCACCATCTGTTCCACCAGGACCTGAGCTGATCTGCTGGCATCTTGCAGTTTTCTGAACTTCTCGGCTTTTTCTCGCTCTATGGCCTGCAGCATGATAGCAAAGGTGAGTAATTCAATACAAGGATTGTGAATCTACACAATAATTAAAACTTCTACTTCCCCTTTCAAGCCTTAAAATATTTCACTCTGTCAGCTTCTCATGTGAATCTAAAGACCTTTTTTCTCAATACTTTTGCCATCAAAAACATCAAAACGGCAATAAAAGCATGAGCCGTTTTCATGACTTGCTGCAACTTTTAATGATAAGATTTCTACCCAACATTTTTTTGTACATTATAGTTTCTGATACATTTCAATACAAGACTGCAAAAAGTAAAAAGGCAATTCATAACAATGAAAGATAAAGTGTCACATAACTAACATGAAATTTATCTTGTAAAAATACACCATTGAAATTACTCCTGATAAGTATATGGGCAGTATTAAAAATCAAATTGAGAATCCAGTATGTATATAAAATGGAAAAAATAAAACTACCATAAATAATTTAGCAGAAATATATAATATATATATGTATACACACATATTTAAATACAAGCCTGTAGGCTAATTTTTCTTTCAAAAATAATCATAGTACTCCTATTTCCAAGGAAGACTAGATTGAGTTTCAAAAAGCTTTCGAAATTCCTCTATTTCTCCTAAGAGTTAAATTTTGAACAACAAATACAAAATTATTTCAGTTAACAGTAACCAGCATTTCATACTAGTGAGCTTAGCTAATAATATTCCTATGGAGACATAAATTTTAAACCATGATAGAGTTTACTACATTACTATAAACATCAAAAAGATGAGACTATAACAGTGTATATGTCCTAAAATATAACTATTCAAACTATAATGCAATTAAAATATAGTAAGAACAACACACCTGTGACTTAACAATAGTATTATAACAAAGATTTCTCCTGAATTTGAGGCAGAAGGTTATTCTACATGAGGCTACTTTTTAAGACTTTATTTACATCCACAGGCATTAAAAAAAATATTTCCAGGTATAATATTGGAGTACAGAGGGGAGGGTAAATAATAGATACATGCACAGTCTGCAGCGCTGTTGAGTAGAAATTTGTGCAAGGATGGAAATGATCTATATCGGTGTCATCCAATATGATAGCCAATAACCACATGTGGGTATTGAGCACGTGAAAGGTGGTCAATGTGACTGAAAAAAACGAAAATGTAATCTAATTTTATTTAATTAATTTAAAATTTAAAAGTTACCTGTGACCAGTGTTAACTGTAATTGTACAGCGCAGATCTAATACATTCCTTTAAAAGCAAATGGTTAAGATAGGCCTGTAATCCCAGCTACTCAGAAGACCTGGGCAGAAGGACTGTTTAAGGCCAGGGGTTTGAGATCAGCCTAGGCAAAACAGAAAGACCTCCATCTCTAAAAAAAAGCAATTTAAAAAAATTAGTCGGGCATGGTGGCATGAGCCTGTAGTCCCAGCTACTCAGGAATCTGAGGCAGAAGGACTGCTTGAGCACAGTAGTCTCAGTAGGTTTCAATGAACTATGATTGTGCCACTGTACTCCAGGCTGGGTGACAGACGGAAACTCTTTCATATAATATGGCAGTATCAGAAATAGTTTCAAAGAAAAAGTAATCATCTAGACAAGACTATTTACCAAGCACATTCAATTAGGGACATGCTTATACAATAATCCATATATTTTTACATATCTGAAAAGACTCCCTAATTTAAAGAAATAGCTACAAATGTAAAGGTTTTTTGTTTTTGTTTTTCTTTGAGACAGAGTCTTGCTCTGTGGCCCAGGTTGGAGTGCAGTGGCATGATCTCAGCTCACTGCAACCTCTGCCTCCCCAGTTCAAGCAATTCTCCTGCCTCAGCCTCCTGAGTAGCTAGGATTATAGACGTGCATCACCACACTCAGCTAATTTTTGTATTTTTATAAGAGACAGGGTTTCATCATGTTGGCCAGGCTGGCCTCAAACTCCTGACCTCGTGATCTGCCCACCTCAGTGCTGGGGGCGGAGCAGGGGAGATTACAGGCGTGAGCCACCATGCCTGGCCTGAATAAGGGTGTTTTTTTTGTTGGTTTTTTTGTTTGTTTGTTTGTTTTTAAATTTATTTTAAAGAGTTTTGTAAGTGGGAGACCTGACAATATCTGACTTCAAGGCTTGATACAAACTGCAGTAATCAAGACAGAGTAATATTGGCAAAAGAACAGACAGGTAAATCAATGGAACAGAACAGAAAGCTCAGAAATAGATGCACGTGAATATAATCAATTGATTTTTGACAAAGAAACAAAGGCAATGCAGTGGAGAAAAAGTCTTTCAACAAATGGCCCTGAACAATGCAACATCTAGATGCAAAAAGGTTTATCTAGACATAAACCTTATACCCTTCTTTTAATTCCAATTATTTAATTCCAATTTATTTATTTTCATGTTATTCACTGGATCAACTTCATTTGAAGTTTATACTCTTGATGGTGAAATATCTGACATTACTGTGAATTTTATCAGAAATTCGCTTTAAAATTTCAACACTGAATATGTTTGTAAAAATGATAACATGGGCTGGGCGCGGTGGCTCACACCTGTAATCCCAGCACTTTGGGAGGTCAGTGCGGGTGGATCACCTGAGGTCAGGAGTTCAAGACCAGCCTGGCCAACATGGTGAAACTGTCTCTACTAAAAATACATAAATAATTAGCCAGGCATGGTGGTAGGCACCTGTAATCCCAGCTACTGTGGAGGCTGAGGCAGGAAATTTGCTTGAACCCGGGAGGCGGAGGTTGCAGTGAGCCGAGATCACACCACTGCACTCCAGCCTGGGCAACAGAATAAGATTCTGTCTCAAAAATAAATAAAATAAAATAAAGTAAAATAACATTAACATATATTTTTGTGGAACACAGCATTATGGTTAAAAACCATGTTTTCTTGGGTACACATGGATATAAAGATGGGAACAAGAAACACTGGGGGCTACTACAGTGGGGAGGAAGTGACGAGAAAAGGGCCAAAAAACTAGCTATTGGATACTATGTGTAGCACCAAACCTCGGTGTCACAATATACCCATGTAACAAATCTGCACATTTACTCTTGAATCCAAAACAAAAGTTGAAATTATAAAAAATAAAAATGAAAATTAAACATACCAAAAATAAATGCAATGTTTCCACTGAATTTAGAAATTTGTGTAGCTGCTTGAAAGTAATTGTGGTATTCATATAATTCATAAAATTAATTAAAAATGAATCAATCACAGACTCTAGAGTAAAAGGTCAAACTATAAAACTCCTAGCAGATAGCTTAGGAGAAAACAGAAATGACTATCAGTTTGTTGACAGCTTTTTAGGTATACCACCAAAGGGATGATCCACGAAAGAAAGAAATAATAAGTTGAATACTACTTAATTAAAATGTTCTGCTCTGTGAAAGAAGCTGCCAAGAGAAGGAAAAGAAAAGCCACAGACTCAAAGAAAATATTTACAAAAGACGTATCTGGTAAAGAATTCTTATCCGAAATACACAAAGAACTCCTGAAACTCAGTAACAAAAACAAGCAAATTAAAACATGGGCAAAAAACCTTAACAGACACCTCACCAAAGGAAGTATACCGATGATAAATAAGCAAATGAAAATACGTTTCACATCATATGTTACCAGGGAATTACAAGTTAAACAACAATGAGATACCACTACACACCTATTAGAATGGCCAAAATCCAAGAACACTGATAAAACCAAAAGCTGACAGGGATATGGGGCAATGGGAACTCTCATTCATTTCTGGTAGCAATGCAAAATGGTACAGCCACTTTGGAAGACAGTTTGAAGGTTTCTTACAAAAGTAAACATTCTACTATATGATCCAGCAATCAAGCTCTGAGGCATTTACCCAAAGGAGTCAAAAACATATGTCCACATAGATTCCTGCACATGAATGCTATAGCAGCTTTATTTATATTTGCCAAGACTTGGAAATAATCAAGATGTCCTTCAGTAGATGAATGTATAAATAAACTGTGATACATCCAGACAATGGAATATTATTCAGTGCTTAAAAATGAGCTATCAAGCCATAAAAAGACATGGAGGAACGTAAATGCATGTTACTAAGTTAAAGAAGATAATCTGAAAAGGCTATATACTACAGGATTGCACCCTAGATCCCAATTCAGAATATATGATAGTCTGGAAAAGGTAAAACTATGTAAACTACAAAACAATCAGTGGGTTCTAGAGATTAGCAGGGATGGGTAGATGAACAGAAAAAGTATTGAGGATTTTTATGGCAGTGAAATTACACTGTATAATACTCTAAAGGTAAATACATGTCATTGTAAAGTTGTTTAAACTTATAGACTGTGTGGCACCAATAGTGAACGCTAATGTAAAAACTATGAACTTTGGGTGATAATGATGTGTCAATGTAAGTTCATCTATTGTAATAAATATCCCACTCTAGTGGAAAATGTTGACAGTGGGGCAGGGTATGTGTGTGTGGGGGCAGGGTTATATGGGAATTTTTTATGCCTTCTGTTCAATTTTGCTGTGAACCTATAATTACTCTAAAAATAGAGTCTATTAAAATCACAAAAAAGGTTTCATGAATTAGGAATACTGGATTCAGTATTAAGAGTACAAAATGCTAAAAAAGCCAATCATTGACAGAATAAACTCCCATCAGGAATAGCTGTAATATATAAAATACTAATTAAAACTGAGAATAAATTAAGAGTAAAATTTTTTTAAAAAACTATAAGGTGATACGTTTTGCTTTATTTTCTTAAGTGCCTATACTTACCTGAAAGACACATATTTTACATGATGCTGTGAAGGGCAACAAATGAAAACTCAGTTTCATCTAATTAGTTAAGAAACTCTGAAAGTGATAGACATTTTTTAATATCTTGGACTCCACTTGAAAATTTTGAAACACACAGTTTGTGGTATTTTGTGATTATATGTTCCCAGGATCCCATTCCAATTAGCAGGTGAAACTTCTGAGTTGTCTTGAAATTCAGTTTCACAAAGATAGTATTGAATTGTTTCCAGAAACATGTGGACAATCATGGATAGTTCTAATTTGTTGGTTGAACTGAAAAGTCCATGAAAACGTAGTAGCTACAAGATCTGGTTAAAAGTAAGATCCTAGATGAAGCTCCAATATTTCTATTTTCTCAACTTCTTAATTTTTGTGATCTAAGCTATCTGTCCTTAGCAGCTTATGGCATACTTGTTTTTCACTACTTACATTTCTTCTCCATTAAAAGGTAAATGCTATATGTAAAGCACCCTGAACATCTTAGATGAGAAAAAATAAGCACATTTAAGTAAATATGTAATGTAAATATCAAGAAAGACAGGAGGATTTGGGGTGTCCAGAATTTGAACATCAGGAAAAAACACACAGATAAAAGAAAAAATATATACCACAATACAACACATACAAGAAAAATGACAACAAGCTGAGTAAAGTGATGTTCTCTGAGTTACTTTTAGAGTTATCCTCTCCTATCAGAGGGGTTTCTATTTTATCTACATTGAACTTTTGCTTTAGTTTACATGAAATGATATAAAAGGTAGAATGAGAACACTGCGTGGTCTTTATAAAGACTGAAAATAAACTATCAATAGCCTTCTAAATGTTATGATCATAATCTCTTTATTCTAAACTTACTAGAATCAATTAATATTACTAACAGAGAGCAAAACTTATATTTCAGTATCTCAGGAATCATATTTGACCTTTAATATCTTGTTAGCCACATTGTTCCAGTCATTCTAATATAATAGTAACAGTAACCACCACCACAACTACAACAAAAACAATAATCTATAAAGTAGGTACTATTACTTTCCCAGGAGGGAAGTGAGGAACAGAGAAGTTTGTGAAAATTTTGAAAACAATGCAATGGCCACATTAAAAATGAGATTCTTTATACTACCAAATTACAGTTTATGTACATAATTTCCATATGTATGTCATAATAATTGTAAGAAAGAAGAAATCAGCATTATTGTATACCATTTTTTACAAAGAAAATTGAGCATCAATAAGATTAAATCATGTATCAAAGGTCAAAGGTCATCATATTAGGAAGTTTTAGATTCAATATTAGAGCCGCCCTGCTCTTCTACTTTGAATTTCAACTTTCTTTCAGACATACTCTGCTGTTGCTAGGGGTATTTCAATGGATATTAGTCAAAAAGGTGTGAGCATATCAGAACACATATCACAGCAAATGGAGCTTATAGTTTGGATTATTAGGGATGTTCAAGTTATTTAACTATTAATTCAGCATGGGCAACAAGGTATCAGAGGGAATGCCGGGTCACTCAGAATGGACTCTGACAGTCTATGGGCTGATTACCAACTCTGTAT
Organism: Colobus angolensis palliatus; assembly: GCF_000951035.1. Taxonomy (NCBI): domain Eukaryota; kingdom Metazoa; phylum Chordata; class Mammalia; order Primates; family Cercopithecidae; genus Colobus; species Colobus angolensis. The sequence continues at coordinate 1,763,441 of NW_012117755.1, read as the reverse complement.
ACAGCTCAAGTAAACTGAATAACTGGTGCATAAAGTGAGACCTAGACCCCAGAAAGAAGCGGTCAATGGTATCTGCATATTTGTCAATGTTTAGAAGATATCTGGGGTCTGTTAGGGCACATTTCTTTCGAGAGGAACATTGCAAAGTGAAGAAGTATATGCACACAAGTGTGCCTTGAAGAGTGTGAACGAGACAATGAAGAGTCCAGAAAACATTTCATTTCAGACACAGCTGTAGACAGTTGATTAAAAATAATAAAATTTAGTGTAACAAAGAGATGTTAAAGAAGGTACTGTAACAACAAGGCTTGCAGTCACCCTTTTCGCTCTGCTGTTGCCAATTCTGTCTCTACTGCTTACCATTTGACCTTAATAAAGTACTGCAACCCTTCTGAACCTCAATATTTTCTATGTAAAATAGAAATAAAGATATCTACGACATGAGACTTCTGAGGAGATTAAAGGAGGCTCTTTATTTCCGAAAATGAGATAGTTTTTATAGTAAAATGGGGAGCTAGGAATAATTAAGCTGAGCCAAGTGACTTGACATAAGCTAAGACTATACCAGACAAACTGAAATATGGGCTCGTTCTAGTTAAAGGTAACCTCAATAATCTTAAAAAGAAGTTTAGGAAACTTTTTTTTTTTTTTTTGAGACGGAGTCTCGCTCTGTCGCCCAGGCTGGAGGGCAGTGGGGCAGTCTCAGCTCACTGCAAGCTCCGCCTCCCGGGTTCATGCCATTCTCCTGACTCAGCCTCCCGAGTAGCTGGGACTACAGGCACCCCCCACCATGTCCAGCTAATTTTTTATATTTTTAGTAGAGACGGGGTTTCACCGTGTTAGCCAGGATGGTCTCGATCTCCTGACCTCGTGATTCCCATGCCTCAGCCTCCCAAAGTGCTAGGATTACAGGCGTGAGCCACCACACCTGGCCATGGAAACATTTTTGACACAAGAGATGATCAGAGTACCTTGTTCATGGAAATGTCCAAATAACCACACATAAAAAGTGTTTAAAAAAAAAAAAGTTGACTAAATAAACATCACTGAAAATCTCCATTTCTCCTGGGATCTGGCCACCCATACATTTGCCCTCAAATGAAATACATGAACTTCTGTTTTAAGGTAGGTTGGATCAGTAGTTCCTAAAATTTCTACCGTCTCCCATTTACTCACAGAAATATACATTAAAAAGCACAGAAAAGCACAAAAACCAAAAACAGAATCTAAAGAGAAATATTCTGCCGGAAAAGGAAGATAACTGTCCTCATTTTAAATGATTGTGTATCAACAAGGAGGAACACAGGCCTTTCACAGGTCTAGCTTGCAAAGCAGAAACTGGTTGAAAACAAAAACAAAAACTGGCTCTCACATCTATTCTCTTACTCAGTCCCATCTAAACTGCTCTTATCAGTCTCACCATTGGCCCCCAAACGACTACATTCAATGACTGATGTTCAGTCCTTACTTTACCTATCACTATGATTTGATTCAGTGGATTCCTTTTTCTTTTTAGAAATATTTGCTAACTTGGCTTCATGTACTACTAGAACACAGAGTTCTCCTCCAACTTCAGAGGTCACTTGTACTCAATCTCCTTTGCAGGTTCCTAATCACGTCCCTGAACTCTCACTTTGGAGTGTCCTAGGCCTCAATCTATATTTTCCTTTGTTTAGGCCAAAAGCAGAACCGTCTACTCCTCTCTTTCTCTCAAGTCTCACATTCAATCCATCAGAAAGTCCTGTTGGCTCTAACCTCAAAACATATCCAGAAAGTGAGTTATTACGGTGCTCACTACTACCATATTAGAAGAAGTACCCCATCATCTCTGAGGGGTATGAATATTTCAAAATAGGATACTAAAGGTCTTTATATTTCAACCTTTGTTCTCTGATTATATATTATCAATGCGGCAGACAGAGACAGCAGGATTCAGTTCAACTCGCTGACAACTGAGTAAAAGCTCAAGTCCTTACCATGACCCGATCTTAATTAACTTCCTTAACCTTTCTGAACTCTTGTGCTACTGAATACCTTGCTTTTCTGCTGCAGACACACGCTTAGCTGTTCCCTGATGCTACAGGCATGCTCCTGTTACACGGCTGTGCATTTATTTTTCCCCATGCCTAAAATGGCCCTAAATTAGTGATTTGGACATTTTTTCCCCATCAAATGCCACTTTTTCAGCCAGGCCTTTTAGTGTCACTCTGTCTACACACACATACATACTCTCATTTTATTCTGCTCCTTGGAACTTATCACTAATATTCCATATGATTTACCTATTAGTCTTGCTTCATTTCCATCTTTCCCACTAGAATGTAAACTATATAAGGTCAGGTATCCTTATCTATATCCTCCTGTACTCTATCTCAAGTCTCCATGAATGTTGCTGGTACATTGTAGATACATAATAAGGCGAGCTCTATTTTAGCCTAATGCCTCCATATACAATATTATTGTCTCTCCCCTTACCCACAGTGCTCTCTTAAAGTGTAAATTCCTAACAAACTCTAATAGCTCTACATAAAGTGGCCATAAAACCAGTCCATGGGGATACATGCTGCAAGCTCAGTAAAGGAGGGATGGATTACATCAAAGTGTTCTAGAAATTGCATATTAGATTGGGAGTTGGGCACATCCACCTTTTCTTCAGCTCAAGTCCTGACAACGGTAATAAACCATTACCCAAGTAGAAAAGAAAGAGTACCATATGCAATCCATGAGACAAAACTTGGTAGAATCTTAACTCTCTGTTTTTATTTCATGGCTCTGATCTTCCACCTCCTCTATGTGTGTATGTACACGTATGTACATATACATACGTACTGTGTATATACCCCTTTCCCTTATTTTCAAGACCAAGGGTATCATCTGAATACTCTTCAACCATGGTCTTCATTTTCTTTTACATATTTCATCTTCAATGAAATTTGAAATTTAAAATTAAATATATTTCAATATTTCAATATTAGTCCAAACACCTACAGTCAGAGTTCAGTCCTCAGTACTGTACAAAAAGTTATTTTGTGAAAGTCATTAATTTTCTTGTTAGGAAAAATGCTTCTTAAAGCATTCAGTACTGATAACGACTACAATTGTCTCCTTGAAAGTACCTTGTTCATAAAAATAACTTTGCCCTTGACAATGTTATCTTTCTCTTACATTTCTTCCTCATGAAGTCATCCAGCTTTTCTGTGTGTTTTTCTATAGAGCCGTTTATCATATACATGTCTACATGCATATACATATATTTTTAATCATAAAAGGATAAACATTTTATAACACAGAGTTTTTAAATTATGTTATTAACATATAGAATACTAAATACTTTACTCAATATATGCTTAATATATGATATGTTTAGAAGCCACTACTCAGATTCTAAAATATTTAGTACACATAATTTCAAGTAAAGTATATAGAAGCTAAAAAAGGCATCAGTAAATCCATGTATCAGAAATGAGTGATTAATTATAAAATATAATATGGGCTCAGGAAAATTCTTACAGATCATGAAGAATTATAAATTCTAAAATGGGTAACTTAAATGCAAAATAAAAGGCAATTAAGTTGTATAATATTCAACAAAAGGAACAAAAGTAAAATAATTTTAAGCAAAGAAACGGGGACATTCACAAATTCCTCAATAAGTTGATTCGGACCTCTGTTCCTCCTCCTTTATTAGCACCTTCTTAAAAGCCTCCTCTTTCTGTATCTTCTCTAACATTATGAAAATAAGTTATGGATCTCTATCAGTCCTACTCTGATATTAGAAGTAACTAAGAATCTACTCATTTAACATTCTATAATGAAGTTTTACCCTTTGACTGAAAAGTAACTTATTCACTCAAATGTTTATTCAGAAGTTGTTCTATCCTTCATATTGGTAATAGGTCCTGTCTTAAATGTGACTGCAGAGCTGAAAAAAAATCACACATCCATACAGTTAAACATTTATTGGGTTATGTGTTAGGCATGGGGACACCAAAAACCAAACACACACACATAAAACCAAAGCCATTTCATGTTCAAGTCCTGATTTCTGGAGATCAACAATGGAAATGAAGTGAAAATGACTAGAAATTACTTTGCGTAAGTAAACAAAAATTAGATCATTGCAGGCTTTATGAGAGCAATATGAAGACACTGACTTTGTCAACACTTTTCACACAAAGACCACTGGGAACATATTTGTAGATTATCAAAGTTAACCTGATTTACACGCTGCCATGAGAGAGACAGAGCATCACAGGGAACTATGGGGTTGTCTCTAAGAGTATGTTAGAAAAAGCTTATTTTAAGATGTGGGCTTGTGTTACGTGATAGGGGGCATCAAGGAAGTGGGGCTTTGTTTTGATTGGATATTGTAAGGAAGTAGGGTTATTCTATGTTGAGTGTCCTAAAATTTTTATCTACATGGCAGGAGGAATGCAGAGAGGCTAAAGCTGTATGTAGTAAAGAAGCATGATGTGTCACATTAATGAAGATGAGGGATATTTGGTCATCAGGGGTGGTTTGGACAATGCTATTCTTTTTGACCGTATTAAGATATGATTACAAAGTGGTCTTGCTTTTATCTTGATTCATCACAACCATGGAGTGTCCCTGAATGATGCTGGCATTCTTAGCAATTGTTTATATTCAACCAGAGAACATCACAGACTAGCTGCAAGTACCAAGGCAACATCCAGCAGTTTCAAAGTCTAACTGAAGCGCCAAGCCAGCTACTGGCTATCAGTAGCTGATTTTATCTTTCTCAAATGATTATAAACAGAGACATAACAAGATCATACTTATGTTTTAATGAGTTCGGTTTGGCAGAGGTGATGTGAAAATTTCTAAAGGAATATAACATTAGTAGCAGGCAAGACCAACTAGGGGATTGTCATCTTAAATAGAAGTAACCCATGATATTAGCTTTAATCAGGGTTTTGGTGATGGGAATAGAGAGAACTGGACATTTTCAAGAGCTGTTAAGGAAGCAGGATTAATTGAACTTGTCAAAGATTGGACTTGTGAATGGTAGAAAAAAATCTAGATGACCCAGTTAGCTTTCAGGTTTCTGGATTAGGCTGCTTGCAGGGTGAAAGGAAGGAGAAAGAATAAAGGAGGTCTGGGGAAATAATGAGATTTAAGATATCAGGCAAACATCAATTAAAATTGTCTATTAAGCAGTCAGATATATCACCCTGGGTTTTTTTTTTCTTTTTCTTTTTTTTATTATTATACTTTAAGTTCTACGGTACATGTGCACAATGTGCAGGTTTGTTACATATGTATACTTGTGCCATGTTGGTGTGCTGCACCCTTTAACTCGTCATTTACATTAGGTATATCTCCTAATGCTATCCCTCCCTCCTCCCCACAATAGGACCTGGTGTGTGATGATCCCCTTCCTGTGTCCAAGTGATCTTGTTGTTCAATTCCCACCTATGAGTGAGAACATGCGGTGTTTGGTTTTCTGTTCTTGCAATAGTTTGCTGAGAATGATGGTTTCCAGCTGCATCCATGTCCCTACAAAGGACATGAACTCATCCTTTTTTATGGCTGCATAGTATTCCATGGTGTATATGTGCCACATTTTCTTAATCCAGTCTGTCACTGATGGACATTTGGGTTGATTCCAAGTCTTTGCTATTGTGAATAGTGCCGCAATAAACATACGTGTGCATGTGTCTTTATAGCAGCATGACTTATAATCCTTTGGGTATATCCCCAGTAATGGGATGGCTGGGTCAAATGGTATTTCTAGTTCTAGATCCTTGAGGAATCGCCACACTGTCTTCCACAATAGGTTTTAAGAAAGAGGTGTGAGCTAAAGATACATATCGGGGGAGGGTTCATTTGAAAATAGATACTATTTGAATGGGAATGAATGAGGATATCCAGAGAAGAAAAACAAGGACTGTGAAGAATACCAATATTAAAGAAAAACTGAATTGGAACAAATGGCCAAAAATGTGAAAGAATTAACCAGGAGAAAGCAGTATCCTATAAGCCAAGTGAGGAAAGAAATTCATGAGGGCAAAGAGGTTAATAGGTTCTAGTTCTACAGAGGGATTGAATAAGATAAGGCACGTATATTCACATGTGTGTTTACAGGAGAGGACACTTTCTTAAAGATGAAAACACAAGCAGTTTAAAGGCTGATGATAAAGACCTGAGACATAGATTTTTTTGCAATCTAGATATATAGCTGAATGGAAGCAGGTGGCTCAATACATAGTCAGGGATGCTGCTGAGAACATACACACAGAGATGAACCTCAACCAGGTGAAGTCTAGCCTCTTCCACCAAGGCAGGTGGGAAAAAAAAGAGAGAGAGAGAGAGACAATGAGCACAAATACCCACAATTTGAGAAATATTGTTTTGACTAAAGTAGGAGATGAAGTCATTTACTGTGAATGACGGGGAAAGTTTAGGTACCCCACAAAAGCTTGAAATCATTGTTGAGAGAAACTAAGGAGAAAATATACTTAGGATGCATGGAAAGCTTATGAAGAACTGCTGGTTTTGTTAAAATATGTTATTAAAGAAATGGAGTAATGCCTGACAATGACAACATCTACATATAATCACGACAGCAGGTAGCTGAATTGAGGAGATGAGAGAAACAGAAGCTTTTAGCGATAGCAGGAGAGCCCACAGGGATGCTGAAATGACTAAGAATGAAAGAACAACTTGGGTGAAAAAGTCTACTAACCTAGTGCCAAAGTCTTCAATGAGAAAATATGATAAAATGGTAGATAATAGATGGCCAGAAGTCATTAACTGCAAGGAAAGAGGTATTTTTACATCAAGAGAGCAGTATCTTTGGAATTGTCTCTTGTTAGGTGAGGGAGTCAGTCATTCCAAAGTAGTGGGGGTACAAAAGAGGGATGAGTCACAGTGCTGTTTTTGAGGGTAAAAGTGGTTTCCATGTATGAGTAGAGTAAGTACATAGGACAGAAGTCTTGTCTGGAAAAAGGGTTTGAGCCTGCCAAGTGAGAGAGTGTGGGAAAGCAGAGGAAGTGAAGCAAGGACAAGAAAGTGCAAAACAGCATAGAGAGAAAGATAGAAGAAAAGATAGACCTGAGGTACCTATTCTCTGGGTAGTAAACAGAGATAACAGAGATAGGAGAAAAGGGAAGAATTAACTGGCTTGATGATTTCCAGAGGGAGTTAGTAAAAAGTTGATTCCGAAAGAGTGTAATCAAATGTAGATCCCATGAAGAGCCCAAAGCCGGATGACCATAACGACTTGATAGGCAGGCCTTCAAGAGAAACTGGTACAAGCTCCAGATTTTCAGACACCTTATCAAACCCCCTTGCTATCAGAGGAGGCCATTTTTTTTTTTTTATTACCAACTTACGTTACCATGTGCTCACTGAAGTAATTTGAGTAGTTAGAATCTGTTAATTCAGCTAAAAAGTCTGAACTGTGGTGACATTAAAAGAATGTGAGAGGGAACCGCTAGGTAAAGGCCAAGACTGTGTCCTAGAATACTGATTCTCAAGCCTTTATGTCCATAGGCTTCGCTCCTGGAACATGTTCAAAGGCAAATTTTGATTTACTAGTTCTGAGGTTCTCTATTTCTGACAAGCTCTCAGACAGTGTCAATATTTGTGGTCCAGGGACATTTTGATTAGAAAGGTCCCCAAGAAATCAGCTTTTAAATAAGTGCATTTTGTTAATTATATGAATAAAACACATGGCGAATACACAAGGAAAAAAATTATGCTTAGGTTTAAAAGTTCCATTTTTTAAAATATGTGAAATTGAACTGATAATGGCCTATGATATGCTAATTGGCTAAAAGCACTTGAAAGGAGTAAATGAAGAAATCAAGTGGAAATAAAAGAGTTGGGAATATTTAGCCATTTTTATTAATACCACTCAAGTTCATGACACGAGCCTGCCATGAGTTCAAAATAACCTATATAAACTGACAGGTGATACAGTAAGAAAATCAGTGTATACCTAAACTGAATATCCTTCATCATTACTATGTATTTCTCTTGAAGATTTTTAATACATATACATTATATTGAGCCTGAGGGAAATATCAAGGTAAATCATTTCATGTCCTATTTTAGTAGGCAATTAAGAACGATGTTGTTATTTCAGAAAATGAGAGTTCAGGGCGATAAAGGGGACTCACAAGGTATCAGAAAACCAGTTATAAAATATTGTACATTTTTGAGCACTTTTAGTCTGTCATGCTCCCACTATTGATAAAATGCCAATTGTTCAAAGGCAACTATATAACAGGAACTTTTATGATTTATATTCCTGAAATAATGGAACTCAATTTTCCTGCCTGATCAAAGCTGTTTTAAGATAAAGAAACAGACTATCAGACAGAAACCTATAAGAATCAAATCAATAACCATTTTTAATTAGCTAATAAAATGCCAAAGGTGATTCATATTTTCAGTGATCAAATATGTGACACGAACTTTGAAAATCAGAGTTTAATGTTCTCTAATTAATGTTCTACTACTCAGATAATTTCCCTCAAAAATCATAGCAAACAATATACCTTCAAAGAAGTAAACTTGAAAAAAGACATTTTGCCAATTTTCTACAATTATATATTATCTTTCAGTTTAATTTTAAAACTCAAACATTAGCAATATAATCGTATTTCTCATTTCTTGAAACTGTTTAGTCTATTATAATGCTGACAACAACATGTCTTATAAAGTTAGTAAGTAATTTAAAGTAACTTTCCAATTTATAAATAGTTAACTCTAAGAAGAATTGGTGATGAAATTGTCTCCCCTTTTTCAAGCAGCCTAAAAAATAGATTATTTTTTTTCCAGAATATATACATATTTTTTGTTTTTCTCCAAAAGCTCCAACCCCAACAGCAAACATTAGCTTGTAACTGAGGTAATGTTGTATTTGTAAAAATACAATAGATTTTGAACTTCAGGGTTTCTTTTTCTAGAAAGAAAAAGCAGAGCTAATGTGCACATTTAGATGTGATCTTCCCATGGATAAAATTACTTTTCATTCATAATCACTGTTTCTTTAGCTTGCGCATTGTATTTACTCTGCCTGTTAGAAATTCTTTTACAAACTGTTGCTGATCATATACAAAGATGCATGGTTTATAATTGTTGAAGTCGAAAAATTAAAACTTTGACAATTTCCCTAAAGATGAAGCAGCTTATATTAAATTAATAAAACTTCCTATTTGTGAAGGTCAAAATCATACCATCTCAGAAGGGAATAACAACAACAAAGCATCTGTTACCACATGTAAATACTGAGAAAGGCTGGACATCTTTTAGTTAAGGTAATACACAAATACCTGGGAAATTTAAATACCTTATAATATATGACAGGGATTGATGACTATAAATAACTTTTTGATAATAGTGAGCATATAAACATGGTCCTAAGTATAGTATCTATATTATTCTATTCTATTTTATACTATTCTACTCTACACAATTCTGCAAGCTTGCTAAGGCCTAGCCTTGAGGTAACTGAACAATATATTAAAGAAATCAACATGAATTCATGTTATAAAATTGTTAATTTACAGTTAAATAATATGTAAGTTAAGGTAAGTTTATGAAAGGCATCCCTAGTCAGTCAACAGAAGAATCCAGAAAGATTTCTCTAGGCTAAACTTTGATTTTGCTTGCTGTCTAAAATATACTTTAAAGATACATTATTTTATCTTTAAACATTTTATCATTTAACATTTTATCATATTGCATCTTTAAAATTTTATCATATTGCATTAATCTATCAACTAATAGAATCACAGATAACAAAGCATGGAGTTTACAAGCAGCACAAAATGTGTACACATATAAAAATTAATGCATAACCTACATTGACTTTTTCTTTTAAGTCTGAGAAGTTGCCTTCCTTCCGATAGATTGCAAATTCAGGACTCTGCAACACGGCTTCTGAGCGAGTAATCCAACTGTGAAGTTCAGTTATATCAACATCCAACCTAAGACAGCAAAAAATAAAAGTCATTATTTCTTATCTCTTTCTTCTATATAAAAAAAAGCAATTTATCCGCATTTATCATTCTTTTCTCAATCTGAGACTCCTGCCTGATGCCTCTATTAGTATTAATAGCACCACTATTTTCCCCATTAGGTAGACTCAAATTTGGAGTCAGCTTTGATCTAGAGTCTTATGATCACAGAGGTCATTTTATTCACCTCAGTGTAAAAATCACTTCTACAATATCTCCTGTAAACTATTACCCAGCCTCTGCTTGAATGTTTGCACTATTTAGAAAAGTACTACCTCCCAAGATAACCTTTTGTTTTTGGAAAGTATTTACGAGAAAAAAGAAATTCCTGTTGGTGGTCACCATTGAACCACATGCTCTTCTGTAGTCTCCAGTCATATTGCCTCTGGGTTTGGCCACGTGACTTTCTATCGCAAATGGGACAACAGGAAGAGTATTGCAAGTAAGGTTTTGATAAGTGCTTGCATGTCAGAGCTTGACTTTTTAGAGCACACAACCCGAGAAGGCAACAATTATATAAGAAGTACAATGACCTTGAGGAGATCATGTTTTAAGGAAGCTTAATCTATCCATGTGAAGAGGCCACATGAAGCAGCATGTGGCACCAGGAATGCAAATAAAGCCCTCTGTAACCCATCTCAATGCCAGCTGAGGACAGACAAATGAGTGCTACAGTTGATGCCACATAAAGAAATGCCCAAAGGGCACTGCCCAAGTTGAAGAACTGTGAGAAAGAATAAGTGCTGCTTTAAGTCACTACATTTTGGTGTGAGTGGTTATGCTGCCATAAGTATCAGATCGCCTATCCTGTTATTTTCAAACTTTTTTTTTTTTTTTTTTTTT
>NW_012117755.1:1707503-1752550 GCF_000951035.1 Colobus angolensis palliatus | reverse complement strand
GGAATGTGAATTAGAACAAAAAGATAATATTTATTTTCAAACTTTTTTTTTTTTTTTTTTTTTTTCAGAAATCTTCAGAGTCACCAGGGATAAACTATTCATTGTAATCAGGTGATTTAGGTACAGAAGAGCCAAAATATGGAATCAACCCAAGTGTCTAATGGAATAGTATTAAGCCTTTAAGAATATGAATATCCTTTCATTTGCAACAACATATATGAACCTGGAGGAAATCATGTTAAGTGAAATAAGCCAGGTGTTATGACATGATCTCATTTACATGTCTCAAATACATATGACATATCTCAAAGACATATGACATGTCTCAAATATGACATGATCTCATTTACATGTGGAATCTAAAAGAAATCAAACTCAAAGAAACAGAAGACAACGTTAGTTTCCAGGAGCTGGTGGGGGTAGAGAGTAGTTGGAAAGATATTGGCAAAAGGATACAAAATTATAAATATTTGAAATCAGCTCTTTAAATTCAACAGTGGATACCTGATCGTCAGCCTACCCTATGCTTAGTCACTTCAGCGAATATTCTATGGTTTGTTGGTATCTTAGTTTCCTTAAGTTTGGTACTTAAGGGAAACATATCCGTAGTGTGTAGTAAAAATAGGGAAGCATAGACAATTATCTTTTTGGTTTATGATACTTTCATTGATATAGCCCATGATTTCCAGAAATATTTTCACTTCAATATTAGACTTTCAACTCACATTGCAGTTGAATTGAGTTAAAACTTCTAGAATGTTTTCACATAAACTATCATTAAACCAGTTATATCACAACCTAATTACTATCAGAAACTTGTGACCTGGTCTATTGAACTCCAGTTTCGGGACTCTGAATCATATAAACCTGTTAGAATTTCTCACATTAGTTGCAGGCTATTGTTTTAAAATTAAACAGATACAGAACCTAATGGAACACAAAGCCCTTACAAAAACATATTCTCATTTTATATTCTTACAAAATTCTTTGGTTAGGTATCACCAATTCCAACTGCCCATAGGATGAGATGGCGCTTCAGAGAAATTAAGTTAATTGACCTCAGTACCATGAATCAGAAACTTAATTTACCTAGTTCACCATCATGTCCTTCCACATCAAAAAGGGGATGGTTCATAGCATACAGATTGAGTTGTTATTTATCAAGGCTATCCAACTTGAAATTAAGAGACTAGGGATCTTGATTCCTCTAAATTCCATGTCATTGAATGTCAATAAGTTATTTGTGTATGCATTATAAATGTTTATGGATTTTTATTGTGTGATATATGATTTTTATCTTTCCTATATTTTTTATCCACAAGTTTATCAGATTTCTATTTCTTCATTCATAATGTTGATTAAAATATAGAGTACAATTACATGCTGTAAAAGTCTTCCTCTCACACTCTCTTCAGCGATGTTAACTCCTTGAATAAATACTCTCCTACTATGGTCATTTGGTTACCTACCCAAACGAGTGCATCATTTATGCATATTTATCATCACAATGTCTTAAAACATTTTCATTTTTGCTTTGGCCCAACATAAAATTTCTTGTGTCTCTCAATTTGCAAGCATCTACTTGCCAATATATTGGACAGAGGAATGCTGGAATGTTAATACTTCAGGGGTGACCCTTAACCAGTGAGAGCTTGGAATTGGTGGATCAATATCCCAGCTCCCTTGCCCCTCAGTTAGACAATACTGAAGTATGTTACACACAGTGTTTCAAAGGGTTCATTGCATGATTGAGCTCCAGTTCCTTCCAGCAATAACCTGATCCCTAAATGTGTGCCATCCTTTATTGGCTGCTTTATTTTTCTTATCTCACTTCCCTACTTTGATTCCTAGGGTCACTTTCCAAATAAACTGCTTGCATCTAAATCCTTCTCTTCAGATCTAATCTTGGGGCAACCCAAACTAAGGCAATAATCAACACCCTCAAATGAACCTAGCATCCTGCCATACTTCCCCCCCCACCCCAAGTTGGGCTCTGAGTCTCTACAGGAACTATTTAAAACCTTCAAAGGTCTGGCCCATCCTCTTTCTGCAGCTCTCTCAGCAGATGATCTTGTTCTCTACCTTATAGAAACAAGTAGAATTATCAGAGTAGAACTTTTTCACTCCCTATTTCCAAACACCATCAGATCTGCATGTGTAGCCTTCTTTTAATTAAAATCATTCCCACTACCTACATTTTGAACTTTATTCTCTTACTTTTGCTCGAGCATCTGAGTCCATCCATTTTCTAATATTTATTTGAGACGGAGTCTCACTCTGTCACCAGGCTGGAGTGCAGTGGTGCGATCTGGCCTCAGTGCAACCTCTGCTTCCTGGGTTCAAGGGATTCCCCTGCCTCAGTCTCCCAAGTAGCTGGAACTACAGTTAACACTGTTTACCACACTATCCTTTTGAAATTTTTCTTCCTTTGGCTTCATGATGCCACTCTATTCTAATTTGCCTTCTATTTCTATGACCATTAGTAATTTTTTCTTTGCAGGTCCATCCTCCTCCACTCTATCATTACGTACTAGATTTGATCATGCCTTGAATTACAATCTATTTATCAATGATTCTGATATGTGTATCTCTAATTCAGGCACTTCTTCTGAATTCCACAGCTAGAAAACCATCTGCCTTTTGCATGTCTCCACTTGCATGCTGCAAAATCTCCTTAAACATTATATGCCAAGGTTTAATGTTTGATCTTCTCCCTCAAACTAGTACTCTATCAGTATTCCCCAGATCAGTAATTAGCATCACCACCCCTCATATCTGTTATCTTCATTTCTGCTACGGACTGAAATTTGTGCCCCACAAAAGTTCATATGTTGAAGACTAATTCCCAATGTGATGGTATTAAAAGATGAGGTATTCAGGAGGTGATTAGGTCAAGAGGGTAGAGCCCTGCATGAAATGAGTACTCTTAAAATGATCTGAAGAGATCAGCGTTCTCTTCCACCATGTGAGGGCACAGTGAGAGAGTACCACGTATGAACCAGGAAGCCTGCCCTTACAAGACACTAAATCTGCTGGTTCCTTGATATTAAACTTCCCAAACTCCAGAACTGGGAGACATAAATTTCTGTGCTTTATAAGCTACCCAGTGTATGGTATTTTGTTACAGCAAACCAACTAAAACCCTCTCTCCTCTTCCTTCCTATGTTTAATGTATTGCAAAGTCTATCTGTCACACACAGACATTCTCTATCTCCTGAATATGTATGCTTCTTCCTGTCTCCATAGCCAGAACCCAAATTTGTGTTGCCATTAAATGTGACCAAAAATGCTGCAATAGCTTTTCACTTGGCCTCTGGGCAGTATTTACAGAACCCTCTATTTTACGTACTACTGGGAAAATTTTCATTTCTTTTTTTAATTGATGCATAAAAGATGTACTTAGTTTGAGGGTACATGTGATAATTTAAGACATCCATATAATTTGTAAAGATCACATCAGTGTACTTGGGATATCCATCATCTTAAATGTTTGTCTATACTAGATACATTCAAATTATTCTCTTCTAGCTATCTTGAGATATACAGTAGTAAAAACATATCTGATTATGTTACCTTCATTCGTAAAACCCCTCAAAGACTTTCTCATTTTTCTTAGAATAAAGAACAAAATTTCAATATGATCCTTTCTAATCTGACCTTCATAGACCCCTTAACTCTATATTCTACTTTGTCTTTTATTCAAGTACTTGTAGAAACAAATTTCCCTTCATATTTTCTAAAGTAATTCAGAGCTATTCTTTATTCTTGTTCCTCCTCCAATGGAATAAAATCCTTCACTGACTCTTCCATAAATATTTTGAAAACTTAGTTTTTAGTATAATGCATTTGGGCCACTTTGGTGAAATTGATTTGTCTGACTCAATTATACATCAGATACCCTCTGACTCATAAATGTGAGATGGGAATATCCACCAGTCACTTTCAAATTCACGCTTTGAATTTAATCTCTCTAGTCTCACCCTCTTTTGATTTAGACTATCTGTAGGAAAGACTGCTCACTTCTACTTAGAGGTCCCTGAAACCCAAACGTGGCTCAAGGTACTAGGCTGACATCATGGCTGAAAGAAATTTGCTAAAGCCTGTGTTGGAGAAAGATTTCTACTAGGCACAAAATTGACATTGCTCTTGTTTGCACACTGTAGGGGCTCAGAAAATGATACCCCAAAGTATGGCACTTTGGCATGCTGAAAGTGTGAGCTAAAGAACATTGGAAGGCCTCAGAAGCAGCCTCAGAACCGAGTTCTCTCTGACGTTCTCCTCCCCTCGTGTCTTTAACTCCACATTCTTCCCTGAAGTGAGTCATAGTAACCAGAATTCTTCTTCAAGGTAGGTCATAGAAACCAAAAACCCTCTCCTCCAACGCCAGGCATAAAAACCGGAATTATAACTCTGTATTTCCCCCATCTTTCTCTCCAGAAGCTAGCCATAAAAAATTACCTGACATACCTCTGTTTGATAGTAGGTCATAAGACCCTCATTCAAGTGGGGTCCTACCCCATGTCTAAGAGGAAGGAATTCTATACAGACAGGCCTGGTTGGTTTTCCCCAGTCTATTGCTATTAGATCATTCCCTTTTTGTCCAATCACATTCCTACATGGTTGTCTACTCTTTATCAAATCTAAATAGACAGTTTTCCTTTGGGTCATTGTGTCTTCATTTCTGAAGGCTCCCATGTCACCTAAAACTTTTATTAGATAAATATCTCATGCTTTTATTTTGTTAACCTATCTTTTCTTATAGGAATGTCTGCCATGACCCGTAATAAGGAGGAAGGAAAGGGATCAGAGCCTTTCTGCTCTTATAACATGTCAATGTAACTGTTATACCGCCACCTCCAATTCACTGCAGAAAAAAGTAGCTTTTCTTTCTTATTTAGTTGGAAAGTAAATAATTTTCATTCAAAAATAAATCTTATAACACTTTTAGAGGTGTATTTTCCTGAAAAATGCAAAATTATATGTTTCCTTTTAAAACAATGTCTTTTTTCCCCTTCATAAAGTATATACTAAGTGCTTACTATGTGCCAGACATGCCATTAACTCCACAAAGAACAGAGACGAGAATGCATTAGTCCACATTATCAAATAATTTGGTTTAATGAAGCATTTGTTTGACAAGATAAAAATGGTTTAGACACAGAACTGGGGCTCAGCTCACACTGGTCTTTTTAAGAGGATAATCAAAAAACACCTTCTCTGTAAATTAGGATTAAATCAGCTTCTAGCCTAGAGGCTCTACCAAGTGTATTGGTTATCTCCACACAATGAAGGCTTTGTGGAATCAGCACCATGGTAACTGTCTGTTTGCTTCTCTGTCTGTGAAGATTTTAAGGGAGGCCTGGACACCAGTTGGCATGTAATTCTGATAATTCAAATCAATTCAAACAACAGGATGTGAAATTCTACAGAAAGGGCTTTCCTCATTCAATTTTTGGTCTGATTTTATAAATTTGGAAGGGGATTGCATACAGTTCGTGAACTTACCTTTTACACCAAGACCGTGTGGAGAGTGATTACACTCGTTTTCTGATTTACAGATTTTTAAAAAGGCAATTTCAAATTTTGCTAGGGCAGTGGTGAGGAGTGTGTTTCGACTAAGGAAAATAACCTATTCATAAGCACAGAGGTTAGTATGTTACACTTCCTTTCTGAAATGGAACAAAGAAACATATTAATGAGTCTGGACTCTTCTCAACTGTTGGAGTTCTTCCCTTTTTTTTCTATCATTATTGTGATATCTTGATTTCATGAGAAATAGGTGGAAACTGAACCCAATTCTTACATGATTCAAGCTCTGACCTTTTCCTAACCTAATCTTAGATTTATATTTATTTTATGTTGCTTCCATTTGGACTTCTTCCTTCAAACATCTCTGATTTCCTTACTAAAACTCCTTTTGTCCAAACATAATGCGCAGTCAGCCTATATTCTGATACTTAACATGCACCACCATCTCTTAAAGTTCTGGGAGTTAATTGGCAGCTACTAGCACTGTTTTATCTCCAATATTCTGCCAGTAGATAGCCTCATCTCTTCATGCCAGCAATGAGGATGGAAGGGTGAAGGGGAAGCACAGGCAGGGTTTCAAAGGCCTCCCAAGTACTCTGGGTGCCAATGGCCTACATCCAACGCTTAGGTTCAGTGACATTTTCAATGCACAATGAACACAGTCTCCTTCCTGGATCCTACTCAGACCCTGACTTCCAAGAAGCAGTTGCATGTTTATTTTATTCCTTATCAATTTAACAACTATCGCTTCATCACTTTTTGTGGTTTGTCCTGTAGTTTTCATGTATTTCACTGCTACTAAATCTTCAGATATCTTTGCTGAGATGTATGGTAAATGAACAGGCTCCTCTGATTTAAATGTCTTCATGCTTATAAATTGGGTGCTATCTACTCTTCCCAGGGCTTTGCAGATGGCATTTTCTATCATACTTTGCACTACATGAGCCTGGGTATTTAATCAGGAATGAAATGTATCATTCAGATGTAACTCAGTTACCTCCTTTAAAACCCTCACGGAAAACACTGAAGACTTATTTTCAATGCCATCTTCAATCTTGGATTCTGTACATGTCTTTTTGCTTCTTCATAAGATTACTCATTTCTAATAATTCTTTTTTCCCACTTTAACAACTCACATAAAACCACTGTTAATGAACTTATATATCATAAGTTGCTCATAATGGGCCCCTACACCTTTGGGATCAGCCCATTAATATATTCCTTAGTGTTTAACTTACCTTCCTCACATACTGAACTCTGTACTTAACATACTTCTGTATGTTATCACAGACTCTATCCCTTAAATGCAGTTTCTCTTTACCTAGCTTAAAATCTCCTTTAGCTAATAAAAAATAACTTCATTCTCTGTTCACAAAATGATTATTTCTTTGATTATTGATGAATATTCTGTCTTCTATTCTTCAAGTATATCTTAAAACCTCAGTTTGTTATTATTTATGATTAGCAGTAAAGTGACAATTTTTACTCCTTTGCAAATACACTCATCAGAAACCACTGAAATTAAAACCTGTAAAGTCCCATTGTACAGGGCAAGTAAGTCTTTGATTTTTTTTTTCTTTGCAGAAGTGTATTACTAAACCAAGACAGTTCTTCAAAAAGACCTTCCATTATTTGGAAGTTTCAAAATATCAAAAGCATGGGGCATAAATACCAAATATTCAGACAGTGACAATTTTTCTCAGTATTGTACAAATAGACTCAACGTCATCCAGTTGAATGTCCCATAAAAATGATGTAAATTAGATTAATTACATCCCCTATGGTAAATACTGGGAGATGCCTGTGTGTATATATAAATGTTTAAAATAAATTTAAAGGCAAAAACACATAAAAACATCTCAAAGAACTAGAGAAATGTTTGCCATTTAAGAAGTTGTCAATTTTGAATTGTCAATAGTAAAACATTATATGGAATTAGTGCTACATAACTGTGCTAATTATGTCAGAAGAGCCTCCTGATGGGCACTGACTGTGTTCTGTTAATTTTCTTTACAGTGACTGTCACATAACTGATTAAACTACGATGACACATTTACATAAATTTTAATTCAGTCACTTTCAAGATACCAGTTAGAACTCATGAGTCCCAAATGTGTAAACTTTGAAAGTGGAAGTCCTCCAAGCTCCCAAACTTAACTAATTTGATTAGTGAACTAGGTTTATGAATGGCCATTTTGCGTATTTAAACATCTTAGCGTGTAGAATTTTATAAAAACTTATGAGCCTCATCCTTAGAAACCTGAAAGTAAAATGCTGATGCCTGTGAAATACATTAACCATTGCAGGGCCCCAGGGCTCTAGGCCTAGACCAGATCACTTATCAAACCAATTCTTAATGTATATTTTAATGAGCTAGGAAGCAAGTTTTAATATTAATAGGAATAAAACTATAATTATTTTTTGTTGATATTAAGGAAGAAATAATTTTGGAGGTAAGATTTTCCAACTTTGCTATATTTTTAAAAATCACCTTTCTTCTTCAGTTTTAGAAAGTGAGAAGACATTTTAATTCCATATTACTATACAGGTGCTCTCCTGACCTAAATCCCAACCACGTGAAGATGAACTACTATTCATCTTACAAGACTCAGTTCAAGATACACATCGTCTGTGAAGGTTTTCTGGATCAGCCTCTCTCTACTCTTCCCCTTTCGACTTTCCTTCTGGGAAAACTTGTCCCTCTCTGCTTGTTTCCATATGGCATTTGCTTTAAAAAAAATCGAATAGTAGTATACAAATTAAATTTGCATCAAATAGGTCTTATAAAAATATCAAATGAAATTCAGTATAAATTCTATTTTTTTTTTTTTGAGATGGAGTCTCGCTCTGTCGCCTAGGCTGGAGTGCAGTGGCGCCATCTTGGCTCACTGCAACCTCGGCCTCCCGGGTTCAGGCGATTCTCCTGCCTCAGCCTCCCGAGTAGCTGGGACTACAGGCGCCCGCCACCTCGCCAGGCTAATTTTTTCTGTTTTTAGTAGAGAAGGGGTTTTACCACGTTAGCCAGGATGGTCTTGATCTCCTGACCTCGTGATCCACCCACCTCGGCCTCCCAAAGTGCTGGGATTACAGGCGTGAGCCACCGCGCCTGGCCAAATCCTATTAGTTCTAAAAATATTTTTAGGACTTTGAGGTGCATTGACTACATGGTAACTATTATATTTTTGTAATTACAGAATATTATTAAAGGGGAAATCCTGTTTAACCAAAAGAAAACAAGTTAATATTTAGACAAATAGCTCCCTCTCCAAATCAAGATAGTTTGTATACACACACACACACCACATACACGTTTGTATAAAGTGTGCCTCCCTCTGTGGAAGGGGGAAAGATAGGGCCACATGACTGTCTTGTCTTTTGTAATATGTGATACGTGTTTGTGTGTGTATGTTTGAGTGTGCTTTAAATGTACAGCAAACGTGTGTTTAAAAATATACTGAGCTGAGGGCCAGGCATGGTGGCTCCTGACTGTAATTCCAGCACTTTGAGAGGCCGAGGCGGGCGGATCACCTGAGGTCAGGAGTTCTGGACCAGCCTGGCCACCATGACGAAACCCCGTCTCTACTAAAAATACAAAACATAACCGGCTGTGGCGGTGGGTGCCCATGATCCCAGCCACTCGGGAGGCTGAGGCAGGAGAATTGCTTGAACTGAGGAGGCAGAGGTTGCAGTGAGCCAAGACTGTGCCACTGCATTCTAGCCTGGGCAACAGAACGAGACTCAGTCTCAAAACAAAGAAAAAAAAAAAGAGATATATATGTACATATATATACACACACACACACATATATATACACATATACATACATATGCTGAACTGAAAATCAGGCACGACAGGTTTTAATTCCTAATATTTATCTTTTTGGTGTTTTCTTGTGTAAATTAATTTATTCGATCTTCATCGACATCTTGCTTTAAATTGTAAAAATTTAAAAGCTGTTATCAAACTGGTCTTGAAGTAAAAACATACTGTAAAGCAAAACTAAAAGTCTAACTCCCCCTCCAAAGGGACTTCCTCCTCAGCCACGGCTCTTAAAATTTAACCTGAAAGACTGATTCAGGCCATGAAGGGAAGTGGGGGTCGGCATGCCTCATTATACCTCTCTGGCGTTCACATTAACACAGACTTTAAGGCTGATAAGAAACATTTTACAGCCTGTTCTCTCTGAAACCTGCTAGCTAAAAGCTTCATCTGCATGATAAATCTTTGGTCCCTACAATGTCTTATTTCAACCCAAACATTTATTTTCTATTGATCCCAGGTCTTTAGACAAACTCAACCAACTGTCAACCAGAAAATGTTTCAATTTACCTAGAGCTTGGAAGCCCCCACCCCCACCCAGTTGTCCTGCCTTTCCGGACCAATGTATTTCTTAAATGTACTTGATTGATGCCTCATGCGTCCCTAAAATATGTAAAACCAAGCTGCACCCCAACCACCTTGGGCACATGTCCTCAGGACTTCCTGAGGCTGTGTCACAGGCACGAGAATTCCACCTTGGCAAAATAATTTTTTTTTTTTTTTTTTGTGACAAAGTCTCACTCTATCGCCCAGGCTAGAGTGCAGTGGCACCATCTTGGCTCACTGCAACCCCTGCCCCCGGGGTTCAAGCAATTCCCGTGCCTCAGCCTCCCGAGTAACTAGGAATAGGCAAAATCAACCAAATTAACTGAGACCTGTCTCAGATTTTCCAGGTCTACAATACAAATGCTTTTAAAAAATTACTTGTAAATATGTTTACTTACCTCTCTAATTAAAGATGTTTTGACTCAAGACACAAAACTGAGATCAGCTTTGCTTATATTGTGCCTTTGATATTCCACTTACATTAGTCTATTCATCTAGCAATCAAATTAAATAAAATCGAAAGATGTTTTAATTCCCAGTTATAATAAAAAGCCTACAAACTCTTCAGTGGTTTACACAGCACCTGGAACAGTATGACAGATGAGAAAGGACTCTGTCTTCAGGTAGTAGAAACTGCTATATTAACAATCTTATCAAAAACCTATTTTTCCTTATATTTGCACGGTCTCAAATGTATTCCTAGTTTTATATGTGTAATTTTAAGCACATCACTCATAAAATAATATGTTTCAGTACAGTAAAATTTAATGATTTCAGATTGCACTGAAATGCATCTTTAAAAGATACTAAAAAATCAATTTCTATAGCGTTTACCTTGTCCTAAAATATGCCTATTTAACATGTGCCTCAAAAGCTGAATTCTAGTCCAAACACAAAATATTGTCCTTAAAATTGTACATCTTCTTTACTATCAATTATGGCATACCAAATTACGTACTTAATGTTTAAAAATTCCGCTATTTAAAATACATGCCCTTGCATACAAATCCAATGATTTAATATTTTAAGCTATTAATGCCAAAAATATCTGAGTTATTTGGTATTGATATTTGTCTTTGCACCCCTAGAATCGTTGATTGCACTGAAGAGAATAAAACTGCTGTAAAATATCGCTTCTCCGCCCAAAGTAAAACTTACCTACAATATTTTGACATCTGGTAGGTAGAAATGATGTTAAAATAATCTTCCTACCTTAATGTGGTATTAAATCTTAATCATTTCAAAATTCATTGGTAAGATTTATTTCTAAAGTATGACATGGTTGAACAGATGTCACATTTATAAGTTTTGTTTATGTATCTTTGAGAGAAACAACCTTAAAAATTAAAAGGTAAGAAACCCCCACAAATTCTAAAATGTCATGTCAGATACTGCTATATTAGAGGAATTAGTTATAAAGCCAAGGAGTGTGAAAACATGTGGGCAAAAATTGCATGACCCAGAGGGTGGGAAATAAAATGCTGCTAAGCCACAGATGCCTAAAGCCTATTTTTCATTTTCAATAAATTGAAAGTCCCTTTGAAACACACTTCTGTGCAAGAAAATCACCTTAATACAGGTTAATAGAAATTTTCTCTCAAATGATAGATGAAATCTTGTCATAGTAATAAATCTATGATCATACAATATAATATACTCAAGTTGAAAATCCTGAGTCATATATTTTAAAATCAAATGTAAAGTTTATTTAAAATGATGAAATCAAAACGCTACAAATGTCCTTGGGAGAAATAAATATGGGTCACTAGAGGGCGCACATTCCCTTTCACAGCTTCAATTTGGCTTCTCTTTCATTTTCTTATCTACATAACGATAATATGGTAACGAAAGGATTTTTCATGGAAGTTTTACTTACACAGAAACGTAAAATGTCCAAAGATATAGATAAAATGGTGTACAAAAAATATGTAAGACACTCTCAGATGCACAGTTAAAATGCCTTCAGCCATTTTGAGGCACACACAAAAAATATCTTGAAGCCATGATACATAGAATCCCTTGAGAAAATATGTCCACAGTTTGGAAAGCCATGCTTAGTTCCAATAGTAAAATTTTCTGGATTATGTACCAAGTAGTTTTCTCTGCCAAGTTCATTAATTTTAACTAATTTTTGAATGTTTAATTAAATATATGGACACTCGTGTTCTATAAAGCAGCTTAAAATTATACTCCTATATCACCTGAAGTTTTTTAAAATGCCAAACTTCCATTCAAATTTAAAGTAAAGAAAATAGACAAATATCATTTCAAGCATCTTAATCAGGTCACAGGTTTTCAAAAAGAAAACTTAATCTCTCAAGAAACCTTGTATGTTATTCATTATAGTTTTTATTTTTGTAGATTGATCATGAATGGAAAAGTTGAAGATCTTCACTTAGTTTCAATACACAGCGAAGCACTGAGTCAAGACTCAAAAACAGGTCTGTCCAAATCCAAAGATTTTTACCGCACTACATTTTTCTTTTGTTCCAAATCAAAGAGAAACCCATCTTAAAAAATAAATTAAGGATAAGTCAACATAGAATTACTGTTCATTGCTACACAGTACAGTAATTTAGTGGTTTTGACTATGCTATCTTGGATTATACCAGAATTTGATTGGATATTAATTCTGAAAATTCTCATTAGTCTAAACTATGATCCTTAGTTGTATACTTTGTACCCTAATGGCAATATAAAATAATTTATTTCCCAATTTATTATTACCTTGGAATTTCCCTTAATTTCCTAAAATCCTCAACTTTCTAATCTGATGATACATTTTCCCACATCAGAGAAAACATTAAGCAGAGATGAAAAAAGTTACTGCTTATTATATAATGTGGTTAAGACCATGGTGAGCTCCAGAAGTCTTGCACTTGGGAAAAAAAAAGTTCAATTATATGGAAATTCCACTTATTTTTGATGCTGAAAAAGACATCTAAATTTTAAAGAAATCTTTTGAGTGAAAAAGGTCTCTGTATTTCAAGATAATCAAATGTTCCCACGGAACACTAGAGTCAGTCAACGATACTTCAGAATGTAGAACAGACAATCTAGAGTAAGTGCACAGTGTCCATAGGCTTTGGCAAATTCTTGAGGAGTCCCAGTCAAGCCTTTTATTTCAGCTAAATTATTTGATAAAATCACCTTTAACTTATTAAAAGACAGCAAGGCGAAGAGTTTCTGAAGGCCGCATCCTGAGCTAGGCTGTCTGGGTTCAAATCCTAGCTGTGCTGCTTTTTGTAAACTATGTGACCATGAGCAAGTCACTTGAAATTTCTGTGGCACATTGTTATCACTGGCAAAGAGTGACAATAATAAAACTCACTTCGTAATGCTATTTTAAGTGTGAAACACACTAATATGTAGCAAATATTTGGTAGAAGCCATATACATATTAGCTATTGTTAATATCTTCCATGATCCTTTTTTAACTGGCTTCAAGCTATCTCTATGCCATTTCTCACTTTCTCACGTGTGCGAGTGGTCATATTTGTTTTAGTGTCTTGTTAATGACTGATAAAGTAAATGCCACAACTGGAATAACAAGAATAAAAACTGCAAACACAGCTATAACAAAGACAATGAAACATATAAACAAAAATCAACAGCAAAATAGTCTCATTTTACCCATTAGTGCAGGAATCCCCAAAGTATGTTCTATGGGATGAATATGGTCTGCCATCTAATTTGGTAAATAAAATTTTACTGGAACGCAGTCATGCTCATTCATTTATACATTATTTACGGCTGCTTTCTAGCTACAGCAGCAGAGTTGAGTAGTTGTAAAATAAATTTTGTGATACACGAAACCTAAAATATTTACTGTCTGAACCTTTAAAGAAAAATTTTCGGACCCCCTTCCCAGTGTATGAAACCAAGGTAAGATGGCCATTTTCTCCCAGCTCTCAAGTGAGATCTAAATGATACGGCTCACAGTAGCCACATCATATTTCTCTCTCTCAAAAATATGCAATGGCTCTCCATGACCAGAAGGTTAAAGTCTACATTTCTTAATCTTTTATTGAAAACCTTTAGTTATTATGAACCCAATCTACCTTTTCAACCTCATTCCTTACTTCTAAACTTCCTTTACCTCATACTTCTGCTCGAGGCAAACAAGAATACTTAATAATCCCATTTAAGATTTTTTTGTATACAGACTTTCCCCTGCATTGAACTGTCACGTTCCCTCATCTTGAGCCCAGTGCTTCCCTACTCCTTAATTGTCCAGTCAGATGCTAATTTTCCCATGAGCCTTCCACGCCTAACTCTCAAGCAGGAAGTGAACTTTTCTTCCTTACAACTTTTCTAATATTGTATTAGTACTCCTTCTTCATGACAGTTTATGCTGGGTACAAGCTTCCTGAGGGAAACGTTAGGTTTACAGTTAAAATAACTGGAGTGTTTTACAAATCCTAGCAATCCATTAGATATTAGTTGAGTGAACAGGAAAATTAGCATGAAAACTAATGTTGCTGTCCCTTCTTTTTTGAAATGATATGGACTCATAATGACTATAGAAGTGTTCAAAGAAACCCGTCATGCATTGGATGATGACTTGGACCCTGTGGGAGGCAATTTAAACTTTAAACACTCTCAGTGTGAAAGGTCCTTGAGTTTAAGAGAATTCAATATGCTTGTGGGTCTTTCAAGTTTAAATAACTTCCAACCTGGGTTGAGGAAGGATCTAGTGCAATGTGGAAAGCCATTTCAATCTGACGTGTACTTAATGCCCCATTGCCAGCATCATGACCTGTTTCAATCCATCTACTCTGCTAGTAAGCATCTCCATCAACTTTAGTCAAAACAGAAGTAATACTCATTACTTTACAAAACCAGTGTTTAGTCAGCTTGCACTGCCATAAGAAAATACCAGACTAGGTAGCTTAACCAACAGCCACTTATTTCTCGCAGTTCTATAGGCTACAATTCCAAAATTAAGGTGCCAGCAGGGTCGGTTCTTGGTGACAGCCTTCTTACTGGCTTGTAGACAGCCTCTGGTATAGTTAGGATATTTGTCCCTTTCCAAATCTTATGCTGAATTGTAAACTGCAGTGCTGGAGATGGGGCCTGGTGGGAGGTGCTTGGATCATGGGGGCGGATCCCTCATGGCTTAGTGCTGTCTTTGTGATAGTGAGTTCTCCTGAGATCTGGTCATTTACAAATGTGTGCCACCTCCCCCTGCACTGTCTCTCTCTCCTTCTTCCACTCTTCCATGTGATGTGCCTGTTCCCCCTTTGCCTTCCATCATGATTGGAAACTTCCTGAGGCCTCCCCAGAAGCAGATGCCACCATGCTTCCTCTACAGCTTGCAGAACTGTGAGCCAATTAAATCAATTTTCTTATAAGTTACCCAGTCTCAGGTATTTATTTATAGCAGTGCAAGAACAGCCTAATACAACCTCTTTCTTGCTGTGTCCTCCCAAGGCGGGGAGAAAGAGCCAGCAAGCTCTTTGATGTGTCTACTTAGAAAAGTCCTAATCTTCTCAAGAGAGCCCTATCTTCATGACCTCATCTAAATCAAATTATCTTCCAAAGTCTCCATTTTCAAATTCCATCACATTGGAGATTAGGGCTTCAATATAAGAATTTAGGGAGGACAGAATTCAGGCCATCCCAGCCTGGCATCATTTTTGTATCTCTGTGGTAGCATGGTATGTGTTCATTTGTAAAGATACAGGTTTCTCAACAGGGAAGACTTTACTAAGAATATTCTCAGAAGATGTCAGAATAAGAATAATATTTTCTATTATCGCATAAATGTGGTAATGGGAAGACACCATTTCTGAGTTAATAATCAGAAACTCATCTTTCTCCTGGGGAAAGAAGGTATTTTTTTAAAATGTAAACATTCTTCAAGACAAACACGTGTAATATAATTTCCAAAGTGTGAGGGCAAACAAGGAAGGCCGTATAAATTCCATTTCAGGGGTGAAGAAATAGATTCTTGGGGAGATGAGGTGATTTGATTAAGTCACATAGTTTATGAGTAGAAGATGCAAGGCCAGAACCCTTCTGTGCAGTAATATGCCCATCTGCTGTCAGGTCTATTCTCCACTTTTCTTCTGTCCTTTCTGTATCAGAGGGATATACATTTCCCAACACTACTTGCCCTCCTAATTGTTCATTTGGAAGCAATGGAAGAATATTGGAAGGTGGGAGGAAGAGAAAAGCCAAGGTCTTTTTTCTTCTCCAACTACATTGGGTGGCATTTCTAGAGCAGCTGTATCTCTACTGTGGCTTCAGTTTTCTCTGGATAGCTAGCTCCCTCTTCAACAATCCAATTTTCTGCCTGGCATTTCTAACTTTAGTTTAATCTCTGTTAGAAAGCTCCAGCTTCTGAGCTCTGGTAATGTCACTTTTCCTGTATTGTTTCTCCAGCTCTAGGCATATGAGCAGCTTCCTTATGTTGCTAGTGCTTTGAGTTGCCTCTCCATCCCCTGTGCTGTGTCTCGGTTTTCTACTACCTGCTTAGCCAATTCCTTGTATTAGGTTTCCTCTCTTTAAATCACTTACAGTGATTTTGTTTTTCTGACAAGACTTGCACAAAACCTGGAAGATCACTTGTCAACATCCAATAAATATTTATTCAATACCTACTATGCGCTGACTTCTGGTTTAGGCACTGTAGGTCTAGAGGTGACAAGAAGTCATTTCTTCCCTCAAGGAGTTTACTGGAGATACAGGCATGCAAAAACAAAGTCATTACAATACAATTTGGCAAGTGTTTTAATGGAAGTGCTAAAAAGGCTGAGAACTGGCTGGGCACCGTGGCTCATGCCTCCAATCCCAGTACTTTGGGAGGCCACGACAGGCAGATCACGAGGTCAAGAGATTGAGCCCATCCTGGCCAACACGGTGAAACCCCGTCTCTACTAAAAATACAAAAATTAGCTGGGCGTGGTGGCATGTGCCTGTAGTGCCAGCTACTTGGGAGGCTGAGGCAGGACAATTGCTTGAACTCACGAGGCAGAGGATGCAGTGAGCTGAGATCGCACCACTGCACTCCAGCCTGGCACCAGAGTGAGACTCTGTCTCAAAAACAAAACAAAACAAAACAAAAA
Organism: Colobus angolensis palliatus; assembly: GCF_000951035.1. Classification (NCBI taxonomy): domain Eukaryota; kingdom Metazoa; phylum Chordata; class Mammalia; order Primates; family Cercopithecidae; genus Colobus; species Colobus angolensis. The sequence goes on along the minus strand of NW_012117755.1, from coordinate 1,735,585 downwards.
ACGGCTGAGAACAGAAAGACAAGGTGGTCAGTAGCAGGGTGGCAGGTAATGTGGGGATGGGAAAAAGAAAGGTATCTAAAGAGAATCTTAGGTAGAGAAAACAATAGGTACAAAGAAACAGAAGCTTAAGAAAGCAGAGCATTTGGAGATAAAAGAGTAGTTAATTTAAGCTAAAGCATAGGGCAGTGTGGATCAAAATACAGTCTGTAGCAGACAGTGAACTGTTTGCTATTAGTCTGTAAGAAGAAAAGAGTTTTCACCAGAGTATAAATCAACTGAGTCACTAAACAAACGATTTCATCGTATTTTGCTTTTAATTGCCAAACTCTCTTGACAAAGGAAGTAGTACATTGATTTATATTCTGGCTCAAGTTTCTTATCTCAATTGTGGACTGGTAATAAAAAGTTTGCAAGTTATTTTGAGTAGCACTGGTATAATTTTTTTTAAAAAACGAGCGGAGGAGAAGGGAGTGAAGCTGGAGAGGTAGGCAGCTAAAGACCACAAAAGAATTTCTATGCCATGCATTTCAAGATTTATGGGCAGGGGAATGATCTAATTAAAACTGCATTTTAAGATATCCCTTGGGAGGCTGTGAAGACCATGGATAAGAGAGGTGAGACCAGAGGCAGAGAAATCAGTTAACAATTTCATATAGAAAAATTTCAGTTTTAACTAGGCTGAAGGCCACAAGGATATAGATAAAAATAACAAACTACAGAGAATTTAGCAGGTATATTTGGAGGGATTTGGTGATGTGGCAGATATCATGACCACTGTAAATGGCTGCACAGGTTGTTCGCTGCACAAGTTCAGGATGTGCCATTCTTAGAGACTATGATGGGAATGACCCTCTCTAGAGTTGTAGGGTCTAAACTGCAAAACTACATTTGAGATTCCAGTCAGAAATCCAGGAATAAATACATAGCCTATAAGCTTCGTATTTTTTGTATAATTTGAATTATACAAGTATGAGCATCAGGAGACAGGGAGTTAGAAATATCAATTTGTGAATCAAAAATATAGGTGAATGATAAAGATTATAAATGATATTTCCCCAAAACATAAAGCATCGTAAGAAAATAAAATCACAATTTGAGTCTTATGGAGACCGACATTAAAGGGCAGGAACAGAAGACTGGGAAGATATAGTCTGAAAGCAAGAGAAAGAAAGCAGGAGAGAACAATGTCCCAGAAACTGCAGGAGAAAAAAATTTCAAGAAGGGACTAATCATCTCTGTCAAGCACAAGACAAAGGTCAAAAAGGAAAAAGAACTGAAGAGTGACCTTTGGAGCTGGCAATTAAGGAGCTCTCTGGCGACCTTGCTGAGAGCAGTTTCAGTGCTTGATGTAGAGTACGAGAGGGTAAAGGAAAGAATCAGGAGTACGTAAGGGAATAGAGATAGTTCAGGTCTTCTGATTAAAAACTGACTTTTATTTGCACTCAACTATGCTTCTCCTTTTAGATGAATAAGTGTGAGTACCATTTTCTTCACCCAAAGAACAAACAAAACTATATGTCACAGCCCTGAGAATGTGATCCTGTCTTCTTCCCTGTTGATATTCTTTTATGCCTTGCATTCTGGAAGAATACATTTTCACATAGCTGCTGCAGCCAGACATCCAGAGATACATATAGTATCTCATAGGACCAGTTCTCATTATAGTACATTTCTATTCACAGCTTGAATTAAACATCTACTACACAGAAGACCACACAGGTAATGAACAAGAAATGGATCCTCGCCCAGGGAAGCTTTAATTCTAGTGGATGAAACAAGCATATGAATAGATCATTTCATCATAAAGCAGTAAGGTGTCACAAGATGCGACAGTAGCATCCCTTAACCTACCCAGTAATAGACGGCCCCTGTCAGGCCTCTGAGCCCAAGCTAAGCCATCGTATCCCCTGTGACCTGCACGTATATGTCCAGATGGCCTGAAACGAGTGAAGAATCACAAAAGAAGTGAAAATGGCCGGTTCCTGCCTTAACTGAGCGATTAACCTTGTGAAATTCCTTCTCCTGGTTCAGAAGCTCCCCCACTGAGCACCTTGTGACCCCCGCCCCTGTCCATAAGAGAAAAACCCTACTTTTCTCTTTTCCACTACCACCTAAATCCTGTAAGACAGCCCCACCCCTATCTCCCTTCGATGACTCTCTTTTCGGACTCAGCCTGCCTGTACCCGGGTGAAATAAACAGCCTTGTTGCTCACACAAAGCCTGTTTGGTGGTCTCTTCACATGGACTTGCCTGAAAGCCCCTTTATGGGGGCTGACATGAGGAAAGAGAATCAGGGGTCAGACTGTAACTGAGAAGACACTCCAGTGAACTGATTTCCAAAGTGTGGGCCCTAAATCAGTCCCAGCAGGATCACCTGGGACCTTGTTAGAAATTAACATTCTTCGGAACCACTCTGCCTATTAGAATTAGAAACTCCGGTGACTCCGATGCATGCTGAAGTATGAGAACCACTGTTGTCATGTAAGTGAGAGGGTTCTCAAATTTTATGGTATATCAGTATCACCTAGAGCGCTGGTAAAATATTTTTGGGCCCACCAGCGGAGTTTCTGATCCAGCAGGTTTGGGAAGGGCCCTCCAAATCTGCATTTCAAAGAAGCTCCCAGGTGATGATGCTGTTTCATGCACTGTAGTTTGAATATTACTGTTCGAAGTATTCTCTGATCCCACAGCATTCTCTAGAATTCACATTACTATATTCTTCAAGACACTGTTATTGATTTATTCTTGATGCACAAGACAACATAATCTCAAGAACATTTAATAGATGGTTATCTTTTTGAGGACCTGAAGATGGTATGCAAGGTTTCTATTTCTTTTTTTTTTTTTTTTTAACCAAAAATAGTTTCTAAAGTGAAATCTGAATTTATGACCAAGGTCATTTTACTTTAATACATAAAAAGAAACATGGCATTGCAATGATAACACTAGAATGGATTTAGGAGACTCAGCACTAGTCCTTATTTTGCAACTAAAATCAAGTCATTTAACCTTTCTGGGCCTCACTTAACCCGTAACCATGCCCAAGTCTAGTCTCCTTAGGAAAAAAAGAAGCAAATCATCTAAAATGTTTTGTTTCTACGGGCTGTGCCAATGGGCAAAAGTGTCATTACTGACTTGAACATCCCAGATATTTTAGGATCAATTTATCATACAGAATATAAAAAAAAAGTTCACAGATACATTAATCATCTAATTAGGTCCTTCAGATAAATTGGTATATTTTACCATACAATTTTCAGATTTTAATTTAGAAACCGAAGTTATAATCAATATCTAAAACAAAAATGTTTTAGGCATGAATTTCATAAAACTGGAGAGAGGTCTTATGTAACAGTTATCTATTTTGTTTTCCAGAGATGTGACACAATTTAACTTCATCTGGACAGCAGCCATAAAAAGCAAATCAAACAAAAAACAGAAACAAACTAAAAAGTAGAATATATAATACTAATTCAGGTATGTAGATCAGCCAATTTATCCTTCTATTTAGTTAGGATGCAGGAAATAGCCAGAGAAAGTAAGCTTACATTCTGTCTGCTTACCCTGGAGGAAAAAAAACAGAGACCAGGTGAATTGAGGCATTTCAAAATGCCTCTACACTGTCCTTGAGGACAAAAATATTCATTTATGAACACTTTACTTGGGGGAAATTATCTTTATTGAGATGGCATTTACTTAGAAACAATTTGCCATTCGTTTTGCCTGGTTGCTACAAAAGTATAAATTAAAGCTTTTTTGAAAAATCCCTTAAAATAACTGCTACATGATTAGGAACTAATCACCTGGATAAACACCAATTAACTAGATAATAGATCTAGTTTTAACCTAGGCTGAGTTCCACACTCTGATAATTACCTACATGTAAAGTAATAGCACTGAATTGCAGGAATAATCTGCTATTAGAAATAATTGTGTTGTGACCCAAGGTCATCACTTTTGCAAATCTCAGTGTAAAGAGAAAAATGTATGCAATAAATACAACATATGTAGAAACTGTGTAATTATTTAGGAACCAACTAAATGTACCTTAGATTGTTAGGAAACTATGTTGTGGTAGAAAGCTGAATTTTAAATCCCTTAATTGTTTTGAGTAAATAAGGATACCCTAATGGGTAAAATTGGAATTATTAAAGATCACTAGAATGGTCACATGTTTATTATCAAGAAAAATTCCAGGAACAGCTAGGTAGAATTTTTAAATGATATTGGAATGTCAAATCTTAGTTACTACAATTATTTGAATTATATACCATTCACTCTCTCAACAAACATTTATTGTACCCACAGTATTTACTACAGTGAAATCTAAATAAAATATAAAGAAGTGTAATAATAGGCTTTCTTTGTTGTGACTGGCAATGAGAAATTTTATGTGAGTGGCGTGAAGGCATACAACCAAATGAATGTAATTTACCGGCTGAAGTGGAATAATTATTATTGGGAAGGTAGGCGTAGAATTAGTGGAGAATGAGAATAATGCTTAATGCCATAGGAAGTACTTAAGTTTTGTTTTGGAGGCATCTAGAGGTTTGGAAATTTGCAGGACTGGAGAGACAGCAAAAAGCATCATTTTAGATATACTCATTTTGGGTCGATCAATTAGAAAGGAGGGCAGTTCTCTCCACAGTGAGGTATATGGCTCAGGTTATGGACTTGGCAATGCGAATGATCATGAAATGACTGAAATGATGGCACTTGCCCTTACAATCTAATTATAATAAATAAGGAGAAGAAAGTAGAAGATTCACAGAACTGCAGATGTCAGGTGGTAAATTCTGTTTTGAAGAGGAAAACAGGAAGGTAATTTTATATTTGTTAGGTTTGAGATAACGTTTACTATGGAATTTTCCCTGTCAATAATATATGACTACCATCTCCATCACTACCTCCACCACCATCATCACCACCTCGACTATCTTTACCTCTCCCACCATCACTTCTATCCCTCCTACCCATCACAATCTTCCTCCATCTTCATCATCTCCATGGTCTCCACCACCAAACAAGAATCATAACCATTGCATTTATTGAATGTTTACCACCTTAAAGGCAATGTATTAAATGCTTCTCACTTAATCCTCATGACTGGTGTTTTATAAAGTGAGAATACTGGAATCTGAGGCACAGATAACAAGTAATTTGCCTGCGCTCATAAGCTAGTTATTAAAATGGGCAGGTTTCACAAATACCACAGGTTCTCACCTCTAAGTGGGAGCTAAACATTGAGTACACATGGACACAAAGACGGGAACAATAGACACTGGGGTCTATTTGAGGGTGGAAGGTGGGAGGCGGATGAGGATGGAAAAACTACCTATCAGATATTATGCTGATTACCTGAGAGACAAAATTACCTCTACACCAAACAACCACAACACACAATTTGCTCATGTAACAAACCTGTACATTTACCCCTTGAACCTAAAAGTTGGGAAAAACAAAAAGAAAAACAAAAAAAACAGGCAACATTCAAACCTGAGTAATTCTGATTGCAAAACCCATGATTTTTTCAATATTTGATACTTTTCTAGACACACAGGCAATGAATTATAATAACTAAAATATGTGTGCAATGTATAAGTAGGTATGGTTAATTGGAAGGAACAAATGTTTGCATTTGATAAAAATGAACATTGAGGCAGTGGCTGGATGCACAAGTGGAAATAGCTTTAGAGATATAAAGTTTTAATTTGAGGGAGAGTGTGACATCTGGAGCTACATGATTTGGGATTCAGTCACTTACAGCCAGGCTCGAATCAATGAGAGGAGACAATTCAGATAAAGAAGTCAAAAGGCCAGACACGGTAGCTCACGCCTGTAACCCCAGCACTTTTGGAGGCTGAGGTGGGTGGATCACGAGGTCAGGAGCTCAAGACCAGCCTGGCCACAATGGTGAAATCCTGTCTCTACTAAAAAACACAAAAAAATTAGCAGGGCGTGGTGGCAGACACCTGTAATTCCAGCTACTCGGGAGGCTGAGGCAGAGAATTGCTTGAACCCAGGAGGTGGAGATTGCAGTGAGCTGTGATTGCGCCACTGCACTCCAGCCTGGGTGACAGAGCAAGACATTGTCTCAAAAAACAAAACAAAACAAAGCAAAAACAAACAAACAAACAAAAAGAAGTCAGAAAGGCAAAGAGATGGATTTATGTGATACTCCCATAGGAATTAGGCAGACGGAATAAAACAAGTCAGGCAAAGAGTCGTGGGTGACAACTGGTAGTGTGTCACAGAAGCTGGAAGAGGACAAGATTTAAATAAAACAATATTCAACAGATGGTCAAGACCTCAATATTCAGTGAAATATTAGTGGGCTTCGCATGATACAAAAACGAGGCACTAGCTAATATAAAGCTTATGGTTATATTTGCATGACATCTCTTTAATCATTACAATATTTTAACAAGATTCCACCCTGTAGACAATTATCAATTAATGAATTTGTTCCTAAATGTTTGCCTTTTTGCTATCTTCGTTCAGTCTAAATTTATCAATCAAGTGTCTTATATAGTGTGGTCAGATAATTTTGCTGTCCAAATCAGGACATACTTGAGAGTGAAAGTTGATGCTATATATAATTAGGCTGGGATGACAGGTGTAATCTGGGATAGCTTCAGGTAAATCAATAGGAATACCTTACTCATATATCCATGAAAAAGACATTTTACTACACAGTCCAGGTCTTGTAGCTATCTCAGTTCAAATCCTGGCTCAGGCACTCTGTAGCTGTGTATAATTTTATAAAGTAATAATAGCCATACCTATTTTGGGAGGTTATTGGGAAAAATACACACATTCCCAATAAAACATTGAATCTACTACTGAGCACATAATAAATCCTCAATTAATGTTAGCTTTTCTTTGAAGAATCTTTCTTTATGTGCCCAATGGGACTTCTCATTTAGGCACTTACAAAAATTGCTGAAAACTTATGATACAAACAAATGTTGGAGACAAGATATTTCACCATCAGTCACTCTTTCCTGAAAACAAAAAGAAGTCAGAACAAACTTTTTTTTTTCCAATACAATCCATTCTCCAAACAGAAGCCAATAATAAGATTTTGAAGACAGATTGACATGAATCCGCTTGTTTTGTTAATTTCTGTATTAGGCAAGAAGACATTAAGAGGGTTAGGCAACTAGGTGTCCCTATTACTCTGTTTGGAGAACTGTTGGAGGGATGTTGGAATGTTGCAAAGTATCCATAAATCTGTATGTCCACTAAGCATTGTGCATAACACATGTTTAATGTGACAACAAACGAGTTAACATACATCTTACTAGGAATAATAAAAAGAAAATTCATCAAAAGCTTCAGGGATGTGTGCCATTATACTTTTTTTCTCCATCAATTTTTGTTAGACTTTCTATTACCACCAAGAGTAGAGGGCTTGGAAGTTTCTGAAAGTTGTTGCCCCAGAAAGAATGCTAATATTCAGAGAGTTTGAGAGCCATCTGACTGGAGCAAGGGTCAACAAACTTTTTCTGTGACAGGACAGATAACAAATATTTTAGGCTTTGTGGACTACACAGTTTTTGTTACAACTATTCACACTCTGCCTTTGTAATGTGAAAGTAATCATAAATAATAAATAAATCGGTATGACTGTGTTCCACTAAAACATTATTCATAACACCGAAATTTGAATTTTACGTAATTTTGACACACCATAAAAAACTGTTTTTCTTTTATTTTCAACCATTTGAAAATGTAAAAACACGTCTTGACTGATGAGCCATACAAAACTGGCAGCATGCTAGATTTGGTTAGCAGGCCTTAGTTTGCTGACCCCTGGACTAGCAGATTTGCTTAGCCAAGCTGACACAACCAGGGAGAAAAGGCCCAGTGATTTGCTTTGGAATTATCAAAGTAGGTCATAAGTCATTAGTTAATAGGGAAGTACCGAAAGTCCCAAATAATACATTTGAATAACTTTTCTAGATTTATTTTTTTCTTAGAACATCTGACATGGTATTTTTAGATGTGTGTTCTTTTCATACTTCTCTACCCTGGCATACACAAATTCTAATGTCAAGTGTTCCATGACTTTCTAAACATATGCTGCTTAGAAACATACGGTAGATTTTAATGTTCTTTCTTAATCTTAGAATTACAATAACTGGAATGAAAGGGAAACTGTACCTTTAAAAATAATTTTTATGCCAGCTTTGTACTCATAAAATTGTATTGCCATCATTTTAATAGATCCACTGATTTACATAATACCTAACTTATCTAAAATGCATAATTTTGAATATTCACAAAAAGATCTGTTAAAAATTCTAACACCTTCAAGATAAGACTTTAAAAATATCAAAGAACAGGAAATCTGTTCTGTAATTACTCCTGATTTAGGATGCGCAGATTGAGACATCATGTTCTCGTAAACTAGCAGGGTGGATCTCATCTATTATAGGTGTACTTCTTGATGAAAATGCACTTTCTGTTACTGGAATAAAAGACATTTAATGCAAAACTAGGGACTCAACAAGCAGGCCCTTTATAAGAAAAAAAAAGAGAAACTTTTAGGATTAAAATGCTACCACAGTAGTTTATCACCTATAGTTTTTACTTTCACTCCGCAAAACACCATTTCCATCAAGCATTTAGTTTATATTGCGATAGTGATTTCTTGGGAAAATTTTAAAGTGTACTTCATAATGTTTCTCACTACATTAACTGACATTACAGGTACCCGAGGCTTCTGGAAATATTGCTGAAGTGAAAACACCTCCAACAAAACTGCTGTAATTGAGTTTTCTCCACTTCATTTGCAGATAAAAGCTTAAGATGCTCTCACCTTTTCCTAATTTCGGAATCCACAGTAATCTGCCTCTTCTTTTGGGGAGGTGGTGGTGGAAGTTCCTCTTGAGCATGCTTTACCAGGATTTGTTCCCTTGTGGTCACCATAGTTACTGTTTCCATTACAGTTGTCTGTGTTAGTGATGGCTGAGTGGTGGTGACAGCCTGTGAAATCTGTGAGAAGTATTGAAACAGAGGTCAGACATTGCTCAAAAGACTTCAGTAAAGACTGCTTGGAGTGGGAAAGGAAAATAATGAGAAACTGTTCTTGCTTGTTGGTAGATTGACCTTCAGATCAAAATAGCACCATACTGAAGCCAAATAAAATTGTTTTATCTGACTTAAGTTAGCTTGACTAAAATAGCAAAGGAAAGTAATCTCAACATCGCAAGTAAATTTAGTGCCCCTTCAATTTATTGGTCAAACTGTAGGAAATAAGGGGTGGGGGCAAAGGAGAACAATGTAGTGTGTAATTCATTCTGATAGTTAATTCTACATGCTGCTTTAAATGTTTACATTAATATAAATTTTAGTAACGTACATCAGTGCCAATTCCATTGCCTGGCACATTTTAAATGCTTATTAAGTTTGTAGAATGCACTTTTGGTTATCATATACATTGATTATTTTATGTTATACATTTTTAAATAAAATTATTTCAACTTGGTGATGAACAACTCTTAAGTAAGTGAAATGACTTTTAAAATTACAATAAAAGATTAACATAAAGTACCTATTAGTCCATACATATCTTTATGTTGAATGTTATTCAAATGCTAAAAAGCACACTACTCTTGTTTGATATAAATTAGTGATTATGTTCAAATATTTGAGTTCCCAGATTCATCATTGGAGACACTTCTTGGTTTAGAATCGCAATTACTTCCTGTTCATACTTTTGGCAGCAGGCGGGGGTGGGCAACGGTTCATCCATTTTTGGAAAAACACATTTTGTGAGCCAAGACATGAGAAGCCATCACCTCAATACATGGGCATTATGAGATAGAGAAGTCATATAATGGTGAGACAATTGTTCCTTATCCTCTGTCTCACAGAGCTCCTCTTATGATGATTGTAACGTTACCTCTTGGGATGGTTATCATTACCCTTCTGGTAATCCAACTTACTTGCAAGTTCTATTTCCAAGGAAATCACAAGAGGCCTGCATTGAAACTGCCTTTAGTTACAATCATAGGAGCAGGGATCTGGCTAGGTCAAGATTCATTTTAGCAATTTTCCTGAATTTGCCAAGAGGTAAAGGAAGGGTTTGTAGTAATCTCCCTGCCTCACACATGAGGACTGATTCCTTTCATGTGAGGAAATGGGAAAAGCCTTAGGATCTTCTTATTTCAGCTTCCAAATTGGCAATTAACAGTGAAGGAATAAAATCTTTTCCATGATGTTGTAAGTAAAAATTGCTTTGACATATATAGCTTAAAAAGGCTACCTTTTGTTGAAGACACATCTTTACATGTGTGAGGGCCTGAAGGATTTCCATTTTGGTAGGTTAAAAGGATACTAAGAGTTATAGTTCCTACATTTGCCAAGCACAGGTTTTATCTTCTCTAGGATCTCCATAGATTCACTATTTAGAATCAATCACTGAACCTCAAACAACTTTAATTGTAGTCTATTGACAAGTTATGTCAAGATGAAAGCAGAAAGCAACATAGCTCTAAAAAAAAAAGGCTTAAAATATAAACTCAAACACTCCACCCAACACAAAATGACCACTATGTGATAAAATAAGATTTCTCGTCAGAAAGAAACTGTAGTTTTTGGCAGGATTCCAGGAGCATTTATTTTTTGAGTATTTTTTAACCATGAGCAAACTTTCTTTGCAAAGAAAATATGGTTTTTAGTAGGATCCCAATATAATTTATTTTTTTATTTGAATATTTTTTAACTATGAGCAAACTTTCTTTGCATACAGTGGTGGCTAGAAGATAGTATTTTGCAGATTTAAAAAATACCTAATTTTAAACATACAGACCAGAATGCAGACATTCTGAAAATACCAAGCTAATTTACGCAGTTATATCTAATGTTATAGAGCATATGTGTTACTAAATATTTGGGTCTTAATTTCTGTAATATTAATATTTTCTTATTGATATCTACTTGTAAAATTGGATACATGTACCCATGGAGGGTAAAGGGAAATGACAACATGATATACTGTGAAGCTGCATTTAAAAATATACTAAGCCTGATAAGAAAAAATATGAATCATTTTTAATAAAAGAGTAAGACATGAGTCTGTAATTATTCTATATAATAATCACTACTACACTGTAATTGAAAAATACTACTTCATTTCCTTTGGGATGGAGAAATAAGAAAATTGTACATTCCCCCTGTAAATACAGGGTAGAACTCATCACACATAACAAATTAATAATCGCTCTCAAAACCTACTTCATATAATCAGAATAAAAAGTCATGTACTAAATTTCCTTATGGCTTTTAGTTATTGACTGTAAACACTTAATTATGTGTTAGAAGCATTAGGAAATGTAGACAGGAGAGGGACTATGAAGGCCATTTAACATAACCTCCTGATTATTACAGAACTCACTACTCCCTGAAACAAAGAACTCCTTTCTTGGCGTGGAAGCAAACTTTCCCCATTGGGAAAGATCTTCTTAGCAACCAGAGGAATCCTGCCTTATTAAGACTTCCTCATGTTAAAACTTGCTTTGAACTCTGAAGGAAAGCAGAGTAGGTTGAATATCATTTCTACCTGATAGTCTTAAAGATTTAAAATCTAATAATCATGACCCTGATAAATATCATTTTCAAACTCTATAATGCCAGTTATTTGCTAGAAGTAGATCTAATTTGATTCGTCATCCAAAACCAATGCTTCTTGGCTTTGGACACCATAGTCAATCAAAGAATTTTAAAACTGTGTAAGTTATTCAGCAGCTGAACCACAAGATTTCAATAAAAGTCTAATGTTTGTTGAATATATTTTCACTATAGGACAATCAGAAATGAGTAAAATAGAAACTCTGTGTTTAGGAACCTTATGGTAAAATAAGGAAGACGATAATCACACAAATAATTGTAAAGATAAATGCCATATGAAAAATACTAGTATACAAGATAATTACATACACTAAACATACAGTAATCAAGTAATTTTCTCTTTAAATGTTATGAAAACAGATTTCTCTCAGCTAGCATTTTAACATTTAAATTTCATTTGATGCTGAAGGCTAGATATAACATTTATCCTTGTTTATAGGGTCTTTATAACAGTCAATTTTGGAAACAACCTAATGTCACAGATGATAGTTTAAGTAAATTATGGTATATGAATGTGGATGGAGTATTACATTTCAAATATTTTAATATCATTGGAAAATGTTTGCTTTCTAGTATTGAATAAACAATGCTAGACATAAACATTTTTTTGACAGAGAAAGTAGAGATAATTTCTGTTGTACAGTGTATATTTCTGTATTCCTTTAGTTCCCAAATTTCTACTATATTATCCACATAATGTTGCTTTTGTAAGCAAAGAAAAATTTTTAAAGTTTTGCCAAACTGTTGTTTTAAATCTATCATTTCTATTTATATACCAAGGTCTATGGAATTATACTCCTGTCACTCAATGCACTAGAAAGAGGAAAACTGTAAGCATGGTAAGAATAATTTAGTGCCCACACTAAAATGTTTAACACGGCAGAGTCAAAACTAGAGTAGACTATATTTTGACTTATATTCAACAATTTTTGTATTTAGCTAACTATACTATCACCCAGTTACCTTTCTCCATTTCGATTATGAGTCTATTTAAGACTCTCAAATGATATCATGAAAATAAAATATATTTCCTTTTAAAGTACTATTCATTTGATCTGTAAGTTAATTTGCCTAGTAAAAATGGGAAATAGTTTAGAATTACTTGTCTTTACATTTGGGAGCTGATTCCTCTAAGAGTGATTATAAGTAGAGGCCTTGGAGCCAAGCTCCACAGTTATTCAACACCAGATCCATAGTTTATATACTGTGACATTTGGGGCTGGTTGGTTCTTTTCTCAAATCTGTGCATTATTTTCTTCATATTTAAAGTAGGGATAACACATTTCTTCACAGGTATGTTAGAAGCAAGGACAGCTTCATGGGCTGGTAATTTATTATTACCAGTTGCCCAGGGCCCCTGCTCAGAAGACTTCCATGCTTGTTTTCAAGCTCTGCTTCCACTGTCTTGGAAATTCTTAGGTTTTGAACAGGAAGCCCTTGTTTTCAGTTTGCACTAGGCCCACAAATTATGTAGCCAGTCCTGGTTTTGAGAATTAAATGATGTAATATCTGAGAAAAAATAAGTGCTCTATAATGGTAAATATCAGTAGTAACCACTACCTTTTCTAAACTCTCAGGGAAATATGAAGAATTTTTCTATAGTCAACCTTGTCACTCATAAGATTACACATGTTAAAAAAATTTAAACGTTAAAATTTGCATTTTCTCATTCTGAGAAAAATCAGAAGAGCATGCGCCAGCCTCCTGATATTTCTCCAGGGTGTGTCTCTTCTTGCAGTAAGATTGTGTTATTTTGGTAGGCCTGGAAAAAACAAACTATGCTCAAGCAATGAAATTCTTTCTTTCCATGTTCTCTTCTACTTGTTTAAAAAATGCACATTTAAAAAAAGAAATGTAAGCAAAACTAAGCAAATTTAAAGACTATAAAAGGACATACAATGAAATAAAATACTTTTTTTCTACCACTGTCTCCAGTTTGTTAGGAATTACAAGTCATGTATAACTTAACGACTGGGACACATTCTGAGAAATTCATCCTTAGACAATTTTGTCCTTGTACAAACACCATGGAGTGTACTTACACAAACCTAGATAGTATAGACTACCATACAGCCAACCTATGTGGTACAGCTTATTACTCCTAGCTACAAACCAATACAGCATGTGACTACACTGAATAGTGTAGGCACAATGGTAAGTATTTGTGTATCCAAACATCTCTAAAGGTACAATAAAAATATGATATACAGAGTTGGACATAAAACTCTTTAGAAAATTTTTCAAAAACCCACAAAATTATACCAACAACACTCTTGGACCACAGTGCAATAAAAATAGAAATCAATGGACTGGATTAAGAAAATGTGGCACATATACACCATGGAATACTATGCAGCCATAAAAAAGGATGAGTTTGCGTCCTTTGTAGGGACATGGATGCAGCTGGAAACCATCATTCTTAGCAAACTATCACAAGAAGAGAAAACCAAACACCGCATGTTCTCACTCATAGGTGGGAACTGAACAATGAGTTCACTTGGACTCGGGAAGGGGAACATCACACACTGGGGCCTATCATGGGGAGGGGGGAGGGGGGAGGGATTGCAGTGGGGAGTTATACCTGATATAAATGATGAATTGATGGGTGCTGACGAGTTGATGGGTGCAGCACACCAACATGGCACAAGTATACATATGTAACAAACCTGCACGTTACGCACATGTACCCTAGAACTTAAAGTATAATAAAAAAAAAAAAAATTTCTCAAAACCATACATTAAAATGGAAATCAAACAAACCGCTCCTGAATGACCTCTGGTTAAATAATAAAACTAAGGCAGAAATCAGGAAATTATTTGAAACGAATGAAAAATTTAAAAGATGTAACATACCAGAATCTCTGGGACACATCCAAAGCAGTGTTAAGAGGCAAGCTTATGGCACAAAACACACATATGAAAAAGTTAGAAGGATCTCTAATTACAAAATGAACATCACAAGGAACTAGAGAAACAAGAGCAAATTAACCCCAAAGCTAGAAGACAGGAAATAATCAAAATTGGAGCTGAACTGAAGGAAAATGAGATGCAAAAAACCATAGAAAAGGTCAATGAATCTAGGAACTGGTTCTTTGAAAGAATTCATAATAAAGATAGACCACTACCTAGACTAATAAAGAAAAAAAGAGAGAAGACTCAAACACAATAAAAAAATAAGGAGGATGTTACCACTGACCCCAAAGAAATAGAGAAAACCGTCAGAGACTATTCATAATGAATACCTCTATGCACAAAAGCTAGAAAACCTGGAAGAAATGGAGAAATTGCTAGAAACATACAACCTTCCAAGTCTGAACCAGGAAGAATTGAATCATTGAACAGACCAATAATGAGTTCCGAAATTAAATTAGGAACAAAAAGCCCACCAACCAGAAAAAGCCCAGGATCAGACAGATTCACACCTGAATACTAACAGATACAGAAGGAAAAGCTGGTATCATTCCTACTGAAACCATTCCAAAACACCAGGGAGCGGCTCCTTCCTAACTTGTTCTATGAGGCAAGCATCGTCCTGATGCCAAAACCTGGCAGACACACAACAAAAAAGGAAAACTTCAGGCCAATGCCCCTAATGAACATAGATGCAAAAATAGTCAACAAATTACTAGCAAACCAAATCCAGCAACACACCAAAAAGCTAATCCACCATGATCAAGGAGCTTCTATCCCAGGGTTGCGAGGTTGATTCAACATACACAAGTCAATAAATGTGATTCACCACATAAATAAAAAAACAAAAACTACATGATCATTTCAGCAGATACAGAAAATGCATGCTATAAAATTCAACATCCTTTCATGTTAAAAAATCCTCGACAAACTATGCACTGAAGGAACGTATTTCAAAATAATTAGAACCATCTTTAAAAAGTCCACAGCCAAAATTATACTAAATGGGCAAAAGTCAGAAGTATTCTACTTGTAAACCGGCGTAAGACAAGCGTGCCCTCTCTTACCAATCTCATTAAACCTAGTACTAGAAATCCTAGCCAGAGCAAGCAGGCAAGAGAAGTAAATAAAAGCCATCCAAATAGGAAGAGAAGAAGTCAAATTATCCCTGTTTGCAGATGATATGGTTCTATACTTTGGCCACAGTCTCTGCCCAAAAGCTCATTGATCTGATACACAACCTCAGCAAAGTTTCAGGATCCAAAATCAGTGTACAAATATCACTAGTATTCCTACACACCAACAACATTTAAGCTAAGGCCAAATGAAGAACATGGTCCCATTCACAATTGCCAAAAAGAAATAAGATACATAGGAATACAGCTAACCAAGGAGGTGAAACATTGCTAAAATGAAAATTATAAAGTATTGCTCAAGTAAATCAGAGATAACACACAAAAACTGGAAAAATATTCTATGCTTATGGATAAGAAAAATCAATATTGACAGAATGGCCATAATGCCTAAAGCATTTTTAAATTCAGTGCTATTCCCAACAAACTACCAATAACATCCTTCACTGAATTAGAAAAAGACTATTTAAGAATTCATATGGAGCTACTAAAAGAGCCAGAATAGCCAAGGTAATCCTAAGAAAAAAAAAAAAAGCAAGAACCATCCCACTGCCTGACTTCAAACTATACAAGGATATAGTAATCAAAACAGCATGGTACTGGGACAAAAAACAGACACATAAACCAATGGAAAAGAATAGAGAGACTAGAAATAAGGCTGCACATGTACAACTATCTGTTCTTCAATGAAATCAACAAAAACAAGAAATGGGGAAAGGATTGCCTATTCATTGGACCCCTTCCTCACACCATACACAAAAATTAACCCTAGTTGAATTAAAGACTTAAATCTAAAACCAAAACAATAAAAACCCAAGAAGATAACCTAGGTAATGCCGTTCTGGACATGGAAACTGCAAAGATTTCTTAACAAAGACACCAAAAGTAATTGAAACAAAAACAAAACTTGACAAATGGGACCTAATTAAACTAAAGATCTTCTACACAGCAAAAGAAGCTATCAACAGAATAAATAGACAACCTGCAGAATGGGAGAAAAATTTTGCAAACTTTGCATGTGACAAGGGTCTAATATCCGGAATCTACAAGGAATTTAAACAAATTTACAAGCAAAAACCAAACAACACCATTAAAAAGTGGGCAAATGACATGAACCCTTTTCAGAAAGATATACATGCAGACAACAATCATATGAAAAAAATGCTGAACTTCACTAATCATTAGAGAAATGCAGATCAAAACCACAGTAAGATACCATTTGACAGAATGACTACTATTAAAAAGTCAAAAAATAACAGATGCTGGCAAGGCTGTGGAGAAAAGGGAATGTTTATTGCACCGCTGATGTGAATGTAAATTAGTTCAGCCATTGTGGGAAGCAGTTTGATGATTTCTCAAAGAACATAAACCAGAATTACCATTCGACCCAGCAATCACCATTATTGAGTATACCAAAAAGAATATAAATCCCTAAACCCTAAAGACACATGCACATGTATGTTTTATTGCAGCATTATTCACAATAGCAAACACATGGAATCAGCCTAAATGCCCATCAGTGGTAGACTGGATAAGGAAAATATGGTACATATACACTGTGGAATTCTACGCAGCCATAAAAAATGAGATCATGTTCTTTTCAGCAACATGGATGGAGCTGGAGGCCATTACCATAAACAAACTAACACAATAACAGAAAACCAAATACATTTTCTCACTTCTAAGTGGGAGACAAACATTGAGAACACACGGACTCAAAGAAGGGGACAACAGACAATGTAGTCTACGTGAGGCTGGAGGGTAGGAGGAGGGTGAGGATTAAAAAACTACTTATTGGGTACTATGCTTATTACCTGGGTGATGAAATAATCTGGACACCAAACCCCTGTGACATGCAATTTATCTATATGACAAATCTCCACATGTACCCCTGAAGCAAAAATAAAAGTAAAAAATAATACAGTATTATAATCTTATGGGACGACTGTCATATATGTGGTTCAGTGTTGACTGAAATGTTGTTATGCAGCACATGACTGTAGTTGCAATTACCAACTATTCAGCTATTTTTAAATTTTAAATTTATTTTGTTGATGCTGTTATTTTCTGATACAGTTTGGCTCTCTGTCCCCACCCAAATCTCATGTTGAATTCTACTTTCAGTGTTGGAGGAAGGGCCTAATGGGAGGTGACTGAATCATGGGTGTGGATTTCCCCCTTGCTGTTCTTGTGATAGAGTTCTCATGAGATTTGTTTAAAAGTGTGTGGCACCCCTTGCCAGATCGTGGCCAGTCTGCTTCTTTAAGCGGGACCCTGATCCATCCTCCTCACTGGGTGGGACCTCCCTGTGGGGGACTTCAGCAATTCCACCTAGAGTTCTATGGACAGAGCTCTGATCTCTCCCTGGGAAAGAGTTTCTGAGGGGAAGACCAGCTGCCATCTCTGTGGTTCTTTGAAACTAATGGGAACAAAGAGACAATGTATCAGAATCTTTGGGACGCAGCTAAAGCAGTGTTAAGAGGGAAATTTATAGCACTAAATGCTCACATCAAAAATATCAAGTGAACAGCCTAACATCTCAACTAAAGAACTAGAGAACCAAGAGCAAACAAGTAAGAAATAACCAAGATCAGAGCTGAACTGAAGGAGATAAAGACATGAAAAATCCTTCAAAAAAATAAATGAATCCAGGAGCTGGTTTTTTGAAAAAAAAATAAAATAAAATAAAAATAAAAAAGATAGACTTCTAGCTAGACTAATGAAGACAAAAAGAGAAGAATCAAATAAACACAATCAAAAATTAGAAGAGGAATATCACCAATGATTCCAGAGAAATACAAAGAATCATCAGGGAATACTATAAACACCTCTATGCACATAAACTAGAAAACCTAGAGGAAATGGATAAATTATTGAACACATATACCCTCCCAAGACTGAACCATAAAGAAACTGAATCGCTGAACAGATCAATAATCAGCTCTGAAATTGAGGAAGTAATAAATATCCTACCAACCAACAAAAGCCCAGGTCCAGACAGATTCATAGCTGAATTCTACCAGTGGTACAAGGAGCTGGTACCATTTCTACTGCAACTATTCCAAAAAATTGAAAAGAAGGGACTTTTCTCTAACTTATATGATGAGGTCAGCATTATTCTGATCCCAAAACCTGGCAGAGATAAAAAAGAAAAGAAAGAAAGAAAAGGAAATTTCGGGCTAGTATCCTTGATGAACACTCATGCAAAAATTCTTAGGCCGGGCGCGGTGGCTCAAGCCTGTAATCCCAGCACTTTGGGAGGCCGAGACGGGCGGATCACGAGGTCAGGAGATCGAGACCATCCTGGCTAACACGGTGAAACCCCGTCTCTACTAAAAATATAAAAAACTAGCCGGGTGAGGTGGCGGGCGCCTGTAGTCCCAGCTACTCCGGAGGCTGAGGCAGGAGAACGGCATAAACCCAGGAGGCAGAGCTTGCAGTGAGCTGAGATCCGGCCACTGCACTCCAGTCTGGGAAAAAAAGAAAAAAAAAAATTCTCAATACAACACTGGCAAACCAAATCCAGCAGCATATCAAAAAGCTTATCTACCACAGTTAAGTTGGTTTCATCCCTAGCATGCAAGGTTGGTTTAACACATGCAAATCAATAGACGTGATTCATCACAAACGGAACTAAAGACAAAAACCACATGACTATCTCAATAGGCATGAAAAAGGTATTTAATAAAATTCAATACCCCTTAATGTTAAAAATTCTCAATAAACTAGGTATTGAAGGAACATACCTCAAAATACTAAGAGCCATAAATTATAAACCCACAACCAATATCCTACTGAATGGGCAAAAGCTAGAAGCATTCCCCCTGAAAACTGGCACAAGACAAGGATGCCATCTCTCACCATTCCTATTCAACATAATATTGGAAGTTCTGGTCAGGGCAATCAGGGAAGAGAAAGAAATAAAGGGTATTCACATAGGAAGAGAGGAAGTCAAATTATCTTTGTATGCAGATGACATGATTATATATCCAGAAAACCCTATCGTCTCAGCCCAAATGCTAAGACTTCAAACTATACTACAAAGCTACAGTAACCAGAAGAGCAGGGTGTACAAGAACAGATATACAGACCAATGGAACAGAATAGAGAACTCAGAAATAACAGTACACACCTACAACCATCTGATCTTCAACAAACCTGAGAAAACAAGCAATGGGGAAAGGACTCCCTGTTTAACACATAGTATTGGGAGAGCTGGATAGCCCTATGCAGAAAACTGAACCTGGACCTCTTCCTTACAACCTATACAAAAATTAACTCAAGATAGATTAAAGACTTAAATGCAAAACCTAAAACGATAAAAACCCTAGAAAGAAACCTAGGCAATAAAATTCAGGACATAGGCATGGGCAAAGATTTCATGAGGAAAATGTCAAAAACAACTGCAACAAAAGCAAAAATTGACCAAATGGGATCTAATTAAACTAAATAACTTCTGCACAGCAAAGGAAACTACCATCAGAGCAAACAGACAACTTACAGAATGGGAGAAAATTTCTGCCATCTATCCATCTGACCATGGTCCAGAGTCTACAAGGAACTTAAACAAATTCACAAGAAAAAAAACAATCTCATTAAAAAGCAGGCAAGGACAAGAACAAACATTTCTCAAAAGAAGACATACATGTGACCAAAAAACATATGAAAGAAAACTCAACATCACTGATCATTAGAGAAATACAAATCAAAACCACAATGAGATACCATCTCACAACAGTCAGAATGGCTATTATTAAGAAGTCAAAAAACAATAGATGCTGGTGAGGTTGCGGAGAAAAGGGAAAGCTTTTACACTGTTGGTGGTGGTGTAAATTAGCTCAACCCTTGCGGAAGACAATGCGGAGATTTCTCAAAGACCTAGAGGCAGAAAGACCATTTAACCCAGCAATCCCTTTACTGGGTATATACCCAAAGAATATAAATCATTTCATTATAAAGATGCATGCATGTGTATGTTCATTGCAACACTATACACAATGGCAAAGACATGGAATCAACCTAAATGCTCATCAATGATAGACTGGATAAAGAAAATGTGGTACACAGACACCATGAAATACTATACTGCCATAAACAGGAACGAGTCAATTAAACCTCTTTTCTTCATAAATGACCCAGTTTCAGGTATGTCTTTATAGCAGCGTAAGGACAGGCTAATAAATTTTCCTTTTATTTTATACTGATATTCTTAATTGCAACTTTTAACTGTCCATTTAATTATTTACATATTATTGCCTTCGTAAGTTCTTTGTTATGCTGGGGTAAGAGATTTCGACTTCTTGCCTTTTGAGATATTCTAGTATTTGAATATTTAGATACTTACTAGAAAGATTCAAGCTGTAAAGTATTAGTTACCTAATTTAGCATAACTTTTTTTTTTGAAAATACTAATACTTGCAATAACAGGTACCAATTATGAAGCATTTTGCATGATCCAGGCATTACAGTAAGTCTTTTGGATTATCTTATTCAAAAGATCTAGAATACTCCCTTGTTATGTTGTAAAGCCTTCATAAACAGTAGCTATTATTACCTCACAATGACCCTAAGAGTAAGTACTAATATTATTCCTATTTTATAGATGAAAGTGACCTTGTTTAGGCAGATAAAACTTTTCAGTAGCAAAGCATAGATATAAATCCAAGTCTGATTGTTCATTCATCCAATTCTTATCAGCTAGGCTCACTTGCTCCTACACTTGTACACTTTTTTAAATGGTGGTTTCCTTTTAAGTGGTGTGTGTGTGTATGCATACACATACACATATAAATTCAGAATATTGAAATTGTAAACAGTGACATGTCATAACTATTATATAGGAAGAGTTACTCAATGTTAAATATGTTTGGCTCTTGACATGCTATATTGAAATCTGTGCAAAATTAGTCAAATTACACTATACACACACAATCAGGTTGACAACTGTAGATCGAGGTTTTTCATTACGTTGTTTGTGCATATATGTAACTCTTTGCAGTGATCAATGAGTTTTAATGGAGATGGAGGAATTGTACTTCTACAGTTCAAAACATACTGCATAATCACAGCAACAGCTTTAGATAATAATTGACAGCCATGCTTAAAAACCAACTCCATAGGCATGGTAGCACAAGGCACAAAAATCTGGTAAAGATTTGCATCTCTAAGCAAAAGAAAATATTTATATGTTGAACTTTGGGAGAATCCTTGGGCAAAAGATCAGGTGGTCACAAAGAAAGCTGAGTTACCAATCACAAGGATGTAAAATGCTTTATCTTATGAAGTATGGAGGACTTCCCATAACTGAATGTAGCATACAATGAGTGCCAAAGTTCATGAGAATAGCCTGGTAATTTTACTATTAATTATTGTCTTGATACTAATAAGGGAATAAAACTTCTTGAATAAGTACTGCCATTGGAATCATGAGGAAAATTACTGTCAAATACTTAGAAGGCATCACAAGTCATTCGTTTCTTTGAAATAAATATTATATGATAATTAAGAAGGTTTATTCTGTAAAATTGTCCGATTTAATGTATTTTGTTCCTCATTTTACATTGTCTTTAGTACAGATTGTATCAGAAGGAAGAGATGTATGTTGTCTTCTAGATTCATATTGAATACAGAATTTGAGCAACTGTGTGAATTAATTGCACCTGCAAAAATTTCAAAGCAAAGAAATTTCTTTTTTTCTGATCCATCTGGCTTTCCTCTACATACCATATAACACTGAAGTAATGAAACACATTCTATAATTAGGGATGGATATTATCAAGTATAGGTTTGTATTTTTCTTTGTGTTATTTCATTTCTTGTCAGGAGATAATAGGTGTCATATAGATGTTGAGCATTTTGTCTTTGTGGTATTTTAATGACATACTCAACGAATACAGTGTAATAATTGAATAAGTCTCCTTTGAAGAGGGGTAGGATTTTATTATCAATATTTTCTCACATGGAATCTCAATCTGTCACCCAGAGCGCACTGCTGGAGTGCAGTGGCATGATCTTGGCTCACTACCTCTGCCTCCCGGGTTCAAGCAATTGTCCTGCCTCAGCCTCCCGAGTAGCTGGGACTACAGGTGCGTGCCACTACGCCTAGCTAATTTTTTGTATTTTTAGTAGAGATGGGGGTTCACTGTGTTAGCCAAGATGGTCTTGATCTCATGACCTCGTGATCCACCCACCTCAGCTTCCCAAAGAGCTGGGATTACAGGCTTGAGCCACCACGCCCGGCCATTATCATTATTTTCTAGCTGCCTCTCCACTAGACAAAGTAGGAATCTTCTTCACTAAGTACTCCAGAGTTTTACATAAAAGCAAAGAGAAACATATCGAAGACATTTAGAACTCGATGGCCACTACAGAAATCTGCCTAGGTTACCTTTCTTTTAAATTTATAAATAAAGAATGAGAGATTCCACGAGTTAACTCAGACCCAATGTATTAAACTTTTAGTGCTTACAACATTTTATATTGTTACAGACAATGCATTTACAAGGTAAAACCTATTGCACTGATGTACAAGGCCCATTCTCAAATATCTATTTTAGTTGGAGGTAGCAAAATGATAGTTAATTTCCAAAGTTATTTGAGATGTAACTTCAAATTTTCTTTTTCTTTTTTTTTTTTTTTTCTTCCTGAGACGAAGTCTTGCTCTGTTGTTCAGGGTGGAGTACAGTGGTATGATCTTGGCTCACTGCAACCTCCACCTGGGTTCAAGCAATTCTCCTGCCTCGGCCTCCCAAGTAGCTGGGATTACAAGTGCCTGCCACCACGCCTGGCTAATTTTTTTTTTTTTTTTGTATTTTTAGTAGAGAGGGGGTTTCACCATGCTGACCACACTGGTTTCAAACCCCTGACCTCAAGTGATCTGCCCGCCTCAGCCTCCCAAAGTGCTGGGATTACAAATGTGAGCCACCACCCTCAACCAACTTCCATTTTTTCTAATAAAACCTTTAACCTGAGAAATTATCCAAAACATGTCCTGAATTTTAAGGAAGTTAATTCTATGAACTTAAATAAGAAGGAAACACAAAATAAGTGAGGTAATTTTATTTTAATTCTAGTTTAAAAAAAATCATTTTCTTTCCTTTTTATCGGCATCAGGCTTACTAGTCTTGAAGAGCTTTCAGGAAGCAATGAAAAGGGCTTTTAACTAAAAAGCCTTAGAGTATTTTTAATTAAAATTACTGGCCAAAAAAGAAGAGAGGCAAACCACTTGCAACCATATCCCTCTTGTACAAAGAGGTCTACAAAATTATGCTCTGAGAATGGGTACAGTCAGAATGTGAAGATAGAATATTTTATGAAGGGTTAAAATACAGGATCTTTAAAGAATGAGAATGAACTCAGAAAAGAAGAGTATGTAAAGAAATTTTCATCTTGGTATGTTTGCATATTTCTATTTGCATTTTGGATATAATGAAAAGCATTGGCTTATCATTTACAGTTATGTTTTATATTACTATTTAATAGAAGTTTTAAATCTCTCATCAGGTCCTTGCTTCGGCAGCACATATAATACATTTCTCATCAGGATATAAATTATATAGAAAATACACGTAATTATATAATAATCGTTTTCTCTTTTGGGGCATCCTTGAATGTAGGCACAAACATATCTAGCATGAACGTGAACTGCCATGTACAAGAAGAGGCAAATTCTGAGCATATATATTTTATATTAAAGAGGTGCTCACAGTTGAGAACGCTGTAAAAGTGGTTGTTAGCAATACAGAAAAATATTCACAAAATGACAATGAGATATTTGAACCTTAATAAGTCATACAAATTTCCTTATCCCTAAGACAATTTACTCTACTAAAAATTAACAAAACTACAAAAGCTTTAGACTCGCCTGAAAAAAAAAATATATGCTTACGCCAAAGCAGCCAGTGTATGGTGTATAATACTTAATGTAAATTATATGTTAAATATGGTAATTATAATTTATGGTATAACATGGTACTTACAATTACCATATCAAATTGTAAAGCATATGAATAATATACCTTTTCAACAGCACATGTGATTTCGGTCAAATGAGGAAAGTAATGCTTCAAATCACATACATTCTATTTTAAAATATTAATTATAATACATTTCTTACTATCACATTTATTAAGTTCCAGGGTACATGTACTGGATGTGCAGGTTTGTTACGTGGGTAAATGTGTGCCACGGTGGTATGCTGTACCTACCGACCCATCATATAGATATTGAGCACAGCATCCATTAGCTATTTTTCCTGATGCTCTCCTCCTCTCCCACCAACAGGCCCCACTGTGTGTTGTTCTCTTCCCCGTGCCCATGTGTTTCCATTGTTCAGCTCCCACTTATGAGTGAGAACACACAGTGTTTGGTTTTCTGTTTCTGCATGAGTTTGCTGAGAATAACAGTTTCCAGCTCCATCCATGTCCCTGCAAAGGACATAATCTCATTCCTTTTTATGGCTGCATACTATTCCATGGTGTATATATACCACATTTTCTTTACCCAGTCTATCATTGATGGGCATTTGGATTGCTTCTATGTCTTTGCTATCGTGAATAGTGCTGCAATGAACATACAAACGCATGTATCTTTATAATGGGATGATTTATATTCCTTTGGGTATATACCCAGTCAAGGCCTTGCTGGGTATTTCTGGTTCTAGTTCTTTGAGGAATCGCCACGCTGTCTTCCACAATGGTTAAACTAATTTACGTTCCCACCAACAGTGTAAAAGCATTCCCATTTCTCTGCAACCTTGTCAGCATCTATTGTTTCTTGACTTTTTAATAATCACCATTCTGACTGGAATGAGATGATGGGCTGAGGTTGAGATGGATGAATTGAGAGAAGTAGGCTTCAAAGGTGGGTAATAACAAACTTCCCTGAGCTAGAGGAAAATGTTCTAACCCAATGCAAAGAAGTTAACAACCATGATAAAACATAACAGGAGCCGATAACCGGAATAACCAGTTTACAGAGGAACATAAATGACCTGATGGAGATGAGAAACGCAATGCGAGAACTCCACAATGCAATCACAGTGTCAATACCTGAATAGACCAAGCAGAGGAAAGAATCTCAGAGCCTGAAGACTATCTTGCTGAAATAAGACAGGCAGACAAGATTAGAGAAAAAAAAATAGTAAAAATGAATGCACGAAACCTCTGAGAAATGTGGGATTATGTAAATTCTGAAGCAAAGACTGTTTGGGGTACCCGAAAGAGATGGGGAGAACGGAACCAAGTTGGGAATCATACTTCAGGATATCATCCAGGAGAACTTCTGCAACCCAGAAAACCAGCCCAATATTCAAATTCAAGAAATGCAAGATACTCACTGAGAAGACCAACCCCAAGATACATAATCATAAAATTCTCCAAGGTTGAAATGAAAGAGAACATGTTAAGAGCAGCCAGAGAGAAAGGCCAGGTCACCTACAAAGGGAAGCCCATCAGATTAACAGCAGATCTCTCAGCAGAAACCCTACAAGCCAGTAGAGATTAGGTGCTAATATTCAACACTGTGAAAGAAAAGAATTTCCAAGGCAGAATTTCATATCCAGACAAAGTAAGCTTCATAAGTGAAGGAGAAATAAAATCCTTTTCAGACAAACAAATGTTGATGGAATTCGTCACTATCATATTTCATAATTATGATCAAGATAAAATATATATCGATCAGAGTTAAGGCAACTAGAAAAAATTGTGCAAATTGCAACAAGTATATTTATGAAAAATTACTGAGAAACAGGATCATTTGTGTTTTTAAAGAAGTCAATCCAGGGTATATTTGCCCTCTTTTCTCATTGTAAGCCTCCACATAGCAAGAGTCCTTCTCTCTCCAACATTTAGAAACAAAGTATTTTCTATCTTCTTAGGCTACCTTTTTTTTTTTTTTTTTGAGACAGAGTCTCGCTCTGTCGCCCAGGCTGGAGTGCAGTGGCCGGATCTCAGCTCACTGCAAGCTCCGCCTCCCGGGTTTACACCATTCTCCTGCCTCAGCCTCCCGAGTGGCTGGGACTACAGGCGCCCGCCACCTCGCCCAGCTAGTTTTTTGTATTTTTTAGTAGAGACGGGGTTTCACCGTGTTAGCCAGGATGGTCTCGATCTCCTGACCTCGTGATCCGCCCGTCTCGGCCTCCCAAAGTGCTGGGATTACAGGCTTGAGCCACCGTGCCCGGCGGCTACCTTCTAATCAACTTAAATACCCTCATACTTGTATCCAGGTATTATTCAAGTCAAATCTGAGTTTGAAATGCAAGAGAGCAGCCCTCCCAGCTGATTAGCTTTTCACGTTTTGATCTCTTGCTATGCGACTGCTTCATAGGGTCAAAAATACCTCCAAGCTTTGACCTGAATAGCAATCATATACGCACAAGCAGTGTTCTTTATATAAGTACAATTGGATGCCTTGTCATCTCCATCACGATTTCCATACCCTGCCTCACAATAGGTTTTAACCATTCTAAGAACTTTGCTCATTCTTTATACTAATTATTTAAAATAATTTTTGAAACAATTGAGTGTATCATGTGAATAGTCATTAATGAAACTGATTTTTCTCCCACAATCATTATAGAAAATGCACATACAAGTGAGCTTTGTTCTTCAAAGTCACAACCTTACAGCCCATATCCTTGGAATTCTTATGTAATTTTGATCAAGGTCAATTTGACACAGATAAAAGAAAATCAGTTGCTCTTATATGACACTATTTCTCTGTTGTCTCTCTTTATCTGCTTTTAATTTCTCTTTTCCTGGGTAGCTCCATTTCTATCTTCTTGTGAGCTCAAAAACAACCAGTAAAGATTTGGATCGATCCTATGACAGCATAATTTTTGGAAAGGCAATGAGAGAAAACTGAAATATGAGTTTCAGAAAGACTCAAGCTTAGTATTCTAGAAAACAACTTACATGATGTTAAGTCCTTTTATTTGTTTCTAGCCCACAATAGGAGCGTGTAACTGTTTGAAAATAAAATTAAAAGCAGATAGTGGGCCAGGTGTGGTGGCTCACGCCTGTAATCTCAGCACTTTGGGAGGCCGAAGTGAGAGGATCACAAGGTCAGGAGATAGGGTCAGGAGATCGAGACCAGCCTGGCCAACATGGTGAAACCCTGTCTCTACTAAAAATACAGAAAAATTAGCCAGGCGTGGTGGTGGGCGCCTATAGTCCCAGCAACTTGGGAGGCTGAGGTAGGAGGATGGTGTGAACCTGGGAGGCAGAGCTTGCAGTGAGCTGAGATCCAGCCACTGCACTCCAGTCTGGGTGACAGAGTGAGACTCTGCCTCAAAAAAAAAAAAAAAAAAAAAAAAAGAAAAAAAAAAATTCTCAATACAACACTGGCAAACCAAATCCAGCAGCATATCAAAAAGCTTATCTACCACAGTTAAGTTGGTTTCAT